>NC_056734.1:515711446-515908946 GCF_019279795.1 Protopterus annectens | reverse complement strand
GCTTAACATTTTGTATTTTGCAATTCAGCATTGTAAGCGTTCACTGTTCTGAAATTCAGTCAAATGAGTTTTCAGTATTTTGAACATTCAGGATTGTGGAGTCAGTCAAATGAATTTAAGTATATTGAGCTTTCATTCATGTGAAGTGGACCCACATAGATATATATATATATATATATATATATATATATATATATATATATATATATATATATATATATATATATATACAGATAGACATACAGGGCATTGCTAACCAAAGCTCCATACAGAGAAAAAAATATTTTGAAAACAAAACTGACTCCTGTGCCCTATACCCAGTAAATAACCACACTTTGAGCTCCCCCAGTGTTTCCCAACTCAGACAGCCCAGGTGAACACCTTTTGCCACAAGATGACTGACCATGGAATATATTAATGTAAAAGCACAGCAAAAGTAGCTCTCAAGAGCAGATTAAATAATAAACAACTACTAAACAGCAAAGTCCCTGGCTAATTCATCCTTCTGCAAAGAGATTTGGAAGCACACAGAATAGAAAAGCCAACAAACTGAGAAATTACTATTTTTGCCACAAAATTAAATAAATGCTTTAAAAATGTTAAACAGTAGTGGTCAATGTATAAAACAAGTGCAGTTAATCAGGAAAACAGTGTTATCTTAGCTTGGATGGATCTGGATGCAGATGAAACACTGCAGAAGCACTGCAGAGTTCTCTGTAAGTGAACTAAGAGCCCAACTTGCCTGATTTATACTAAAGAAAAAAGTCTTGTAAACTGACTCATTTTTGTAGAATGTCCAGATTTTTGCCTCATATTTTTGATCTGTTCCTCATAAAATTTGTAATTTTCTGGATTTTTGTGGCAAATCAGTGAAGATTAAACTCATTAAATAACGACAAGCATTTGGGTTTCAGATTTCATGATGCATGGTAACATAAGACCTTTTATTCTACCAACTTTCTAAGTTTATAAGAGCAATACTTAAAATTTGTCCCAATTTTTGGGGCTTTATCCAGATTTTTTCTGCTAAGAATTTGAGAGCTATGCCACACTTTGGGCTTCCTGCAGTACTTCCCAATTCAGAAAGCCAAGTTAAACACCTTCTGCCACAAGATGTCTGACCCTGGAATCTGTTAATGAAAAAGCATAGCAAAAGAATCTCTTGAGTGCAGATTAAACAACAAACTACCACCAAACAACTTAGTCCCTGGCTAATTTGCCATCCGGGCACACAGACTAGAAAAGCCAACAAACAAGAATTAACTATTTTTGCCACAAAATTAAATAAATGCTTTAAAATCCTCAAAAACAGTAGAGATTGGTGAATAATGCAAGCATAACTGCAGCTAATGAAAATAATCTAATATTAGCTTTGGATGTCTCTGGATACAGTTGAAACACTAGAAAAGTATTGCAGACTTCTGTGTAAATGAACAAAAAGCCTTGCAACTTGCCTGATTTAGTCAGAAATACTTCTGTTCTTCTGACACAGGAGGTATTTCTGTAGAATCAGACCAAGTATCTAAACCTCTCTTTTCTTCCAAATTTCTTACCAAATGATAATATGGAAAGAAGGTATACAGATTGATTCACTGTCCTTGAATTAGTTTATCCATCTCTCTGTTTATTTCCCAGTCTTCAAAACATGGGAGAAAAAATAATTTATTTACTCGGTGTACACAGCCAACTAAGATTCTCTTTGGACAAGACTGAAAGTATTAGAATATCTGAGCTATTGTTCATTCCCTTTGTAGGAAAAATTGATCTTCTAGTATCTAAACAAACCATATGAATTTCCTTTGCAATTTCTTGCTGTTATTCCTTCCATGGCAAATCTGTCCAAGGCCAAACTAAAGCACATTCTACTACAACTGTAGTCTCTGCTGTTTTTTTTTTCACCAAAGGTTTTGATTCCAGATCTATTTTAGAGGCAGCTACCTGTTTTGCCATGCACATATTTACCAAATATTACAAAATAGATGCCTTTTCTAGAGCCAGAACTGTTTTTACCAGAAGCATTCTTTAAAGGTTATTGGAAGCATAGTTCTGTCTCACAAACCTCCACCCAATCTGATTAAAAGCTCTAGGAATCTTCCCATCTGTTAGCATTATTACAACAGCAAACCTAGATTAGTTGTGTAAGCATTTACCATAACAGTAGATATTCAAACAGATTATTGTTGCAGTATATACACCCTGTTGCCATCCCCCTTTTTCCTGAAAAATTCCTCTCCTCCTTCTTTATCCCAGGCCGAGATGTGATTCTTTTTCCTATCCAGTCCCCTTTTTCTGTTAATTTTATCTGACTGTCCTCTTAGAACTTCAGCTTCAGTCTTTTTCCTGGAGAAAAAAAAAACTCTGAGGATTTTTGCTCCTGTATGCCCCTTAAGTACCAATACGTGCTTTCATGCATAGGTCTTAGGTCAGATATAAGACTTGAAACAAAAGTACACCAACGTTTTTGTACATGGATATATGGTATCCATGGCAAGATTTGTAAAATCATTTAGCATTACTGCAACAGTAATCTATTCAAACAATTATCATTATAGTAAGTAGCTAAACAACTGTACTTTCTGATCTGATCCCGCATTTTTGACATTTTAATTGATTGATGCTCCTCTTCCTCTATTATCTTGCGTTTAATATTCTCCTTTATGTATATTATGGCTTCACCTCAAGGTCTTCATTCTTTATCTTTCTAGCAGTCTGTGCCCAGACAATTCACTGTTACTTCCTCTCTTGTCATGGCCTCATGTTTTTGTGATATCAGCAATGTTTACCTTCCTCTCTTGCATAGTTATTTGCAGTTCCTCCATCTTCTTGTATGTATGAATTTGTGCTGACTATGGCATGTGGTTTTGATTTTAATGAATATTCCCCATCTTCCTACTTCTTGCACTGTGAAGTAATACTTCCCAGCCACACTAAAGGCACTTCTGTTTGCTCCTCTGCCATTCTGTCTACTGCTGGAGTATCTCTGCCATGTCCTACATCTGATTCCCATTCTGTCTAGTGCTAGAGTATCTCTGCAATGTCCCACATCTGATTTCCATCCTGTCTACTGCTGAAGTATCTCTGCCATGTCCTACATCTGATTTCCATCCTGTCTGTTACTGGAGTATCTCTGCCATATCCTACATCTCATTTCCATTCTGTCTACTGCTGATGTATGACTGCCACGTCCAACATCTAATTTCCATCCTGTCTACTGCTGGAGTATCTCTGACATGTCCCGCATCTGAGTTCCATCCTGTCTACTGCTGAAGTATCTCTGCCATGTTGTACATCTGATTTCCATCCTGTCTATTACTGGAGAATCTCTGCCATGTCCTACATCTGATTTCCATACTGTCTGCTGTTGGAGTATCTCTGCCATGCCCTACATCTGATTTCCATCCTGTCTAATGCTGCAGTATTTCTGCATTTCCTACATCTCATTTTCAGCCTGTCTACTGCTGGAGTATCTCTGCCATGTCCTACATCTGATTTATATCCTGTTTACTGCTGGAGTATCTCTGTCATGTCCTACATCTGATTTCCATTCCAATTTCCATCCTTTCTACTGCTGGAGTATCTCTGCAATGTCCTACATCTGATTTCCATTCTGTCTGCTGCTGGAGTATCTCTGCCATGTCCTACAGCTGATTTCCATCCTGTCTACTGCTGGAGTATTTCTGCCATGTCCTGTACCTGATTTCCATTTCAATTTCCATTCTGTCTACTACTGGAGTATCTCTGCCATGTCCTACATCTGATTTCTATTCTGTCTACTGCTGAAGTATCTTTGCAATGTCCTATGTCTGAGTTCCATTCTGTCTACTGCTGAAGTATCTCTGCCAAGTCCTACATCTGATTTCCACCCTGTCTACTGCTGGAGTATCTCTGCCATGTCCTACGTGTGATTCTCATCCTGTCTAGTGCTGGAGTATCTCTGCAATGTCCCACATGTGATTTCCATCCTGTCTATTCCTGGCGTATCTCTTCCATGTTCCACATCTGATTTCCATCCTGTCTACTGCTGAAGTATAGCTGCAATGTCCTGCATCTAATTTCCATTCTGTCTATTAGAGGAGTATCTCTGCCATATCCTACATCTGATTTCCATCCTGTCTACTGCTAGAGTATCTCTGCCATGTCCTACATCTGAGTTCCATCCTGTCTACTGCTGAGTATCTCTGCCATGTCATACATCTGATTTCCATCCTGATTATTACTGGAGAATCTCTGCCATGTCCTACATCTAATTTCCATCCTGTCTACTGTTGGAGTATCTCTGCCATGCCCTACATCTGAATACCAGCCTGTCTATTGCTGGATTATCTCTGCCATCCTAGATCTGATTTCCATCCTGTCTATTGCTGGAGTACCTCTGCCATGCCCTACATGTGATTTCCATTCCAATTTCCATTCTTTCTACTGCTGGAGAATCTCTGCCATGTCCTACATCTGATTTCCATTCTCTCTATCTCTGGAGCATCTCTGCCATGTCCTTGATCTGATTTCCATTCTGTCTACTGCTGGAGTATTTCTGCCATAACCTACATGTGATTTCCACCCTGTCTACTGCTGGATTATCTCTGCCATTCCTACATCTGATTTCCATCCTGTCTACTGCTGGACTATCTCTACTATGTCCTGTATCTGATTTCCATTCTGTCTACTACTGGAGTATCTCTGTCATGTCCTACATCTGATTTCCATACTGTCTACTGCTACAGTATCTCTCCCATGTCCTGCATCTGATTTCCATTCTGTCTACTGCTGGAGTATCTCTGCCATGTCCTACATCTGATTTCCATCATGTCTACTGCGGAGTTTCTCTGCCATGTCCTGTACCTGATTTCCATTTCGATTTCCATTCTGCCTACTGCTGGAGTATCCTTACCATGTCCTACATCTGATTTCCATTCTGTCTTCTGCTAGAGTATCTCTGCTATGTCCTATATCTGAGTTCCATTCTGTCTACTGATGAAGTATCTCTGCCATATCCTACATCTCATTTCCATTCTGTCTACTACTGGAGTATGACTGCCACGTCCAACATCTAATTTCCATCCTGTCTACTGCTGGAGTATCTCTGCCATGTCCTGCATCTGAGTTCCATCCTGTCTACTGCTGAAGTATCTCTGCCATGTTGTACATCTGATTTCCATCCTGTCTATTACTGGAGAATCTCTGCCGTGTCCTACATCTGATTTCCATACTGTCTGCTGTTGGAGTATCTCTGCCATGCCCTACATCTGATTTCCATCCTGTCTAATGCTGCAGTATTTCTGCATTTCCTACATCTCATGTTCAGCCTATCTACTGCTGGAGTATCTCTGCCATGTCCTACATCTGATTTATATCCTGTTTACTGCTAGAGTATCTCTGTCATGTCCTACATCTGATTTCCATTCCAATTTCCATCCTTTCTACTGCTGGAGTATCTCTGCAATGTCCTACATCTGATTTCCATTCTGTCTGCTGCTGGAGTATCTCTGCCATGTCCTACAGCTGATTTCCATCCTGTCTACTGCTGGAGTATTTCTGCCATGTCCTGTACCTGATTTCCATTTCAATTTCCATTCTGTCTACTGCTGGAGTATCTCTGCCATGTCCTACATCTGATTTCTATTCTGTCTACTGCTGAAGTATCTTTGTGATGTCCTATGTCTGAGTTCCATTCTGTCTACTGCTGAAGTATCTCTGCCATGTCCTACATCTGATTTCCACCCTGTCTACTTCTGGAGTATCTCTGCCATGTCCTACGTGTGATTCCCATCCTGTCTAGTGCTGGAGTATCTCTGCAATGTCCCACATGTGATTTCCATCCTGTCTATTCCTGGCGTATCTCTTCCATGTTCCACATCTGATTTCCATCCTGTCTACTGCTGAAGTATAGCTGCAATGTCCTGCATCTAATTTCCATTCTGTCTATTAGAGGAGTATCTCTGCCATATCCTACATCTGATTTCCATCCTGTCTACTGCTGGAGTATCTCTGCCATGTCCTACATCTGAGTTCCATCCTGTCTACTGCTGAAGTATCTCTGCCATGTCATACATCTGATTTCCATCCTGATTATTACTGGAGAATCTCTGCCATGTCCTACATCTAATTTCCATCCTGTCTACTGTTGGAGCATCTCTGCCATGCCCTACACCTGAATACCAGCCTGTCTATTGCTGGAGTACCTCTGCCATGTCCTACATGTGATTTCCATTCCAATTTCCATTCTTTCTACTGCTGGAGAATCTCTGCCATGTCCTACATCTGATTTCCATTCTCTCTATGTCTGGAGCATCTCTGCCATGTCCTCGATCTGATTTCCATTCTGTCTACTGCTGGAGTATTTCTGCCATAACCTACATGTGATTTCCACCCTGTCTACTGCTGGATTATCTCTGCCATTCCTACATCTGATTTCCATCCTGTCTACTGCTGGACTATCTCTGCTATGTCCTGTATCTGATTTCCATTCTGTTTACTACTTAAGTATCTCTGTCATGTCCTACATCTGATTTCCATACTGTCTACTGCTAGAGTATCTCTCCCATGTCCTACATCTGATTTCCATTCTGTCTACTGCTGGAGTATCTCTGCCATGTCCTACATCTGATTTCCGTCATGTCTACTGCGGAGATTTTCTGCCATATCGTGTACCTGATTTCCATTTCGATTTCTATTCTGCCTACTGCTGGAGTATCCCTACCATGTCCTACATCTGATTTCCATTCTGTCTTCTGCTAGAGTATCTCTGCCATGTCCTATATCCGAGTTCCATTCTGTTTACTGATGAAGTATCTCTGCCATATCCTACATCTCATTTCCATTCTGTCTACTGCTGGAGTATGACTGCCACATCCAACATCTAATTTCCATCCTGTCTACTGCTGGAGTATCTATGCCATGTCCTGCATCTGAGTTCCATCCTGTCTACTGCTGAAGTATCTCTGCCATGTTGTACATCTGATTTCCATCCTGTCTATTACTGGAGAATCACTGCCATGTCCTACATCTGATTTCCATACTGTCTGCTGTTGGAGTATCTCTGCCATGCCCTACATCTGATTTCCATCCTGTCTAATGCTGCAGTATTTCTGCATTTCCTACATCTCATTTTCAGCCTGTCTACTGCTGGAGTATCTCTGCCATGTCCTACATCTGATTTATATCCTGTTTACTGCTGGAGTATCTCTGTCATGTCCTACATCTGATTTCCATTCCAATTTCCCTCCTTTCTACTGCTGGAGTATCTCTGCAATGTCCTACATCTGATTTCCATTCTGTCTGCTGCTGGAGTATCTCTGCCATGTCCTACAGCTGATTTCCATCCTGTCTACTGCTGGAGTATTTCTGCCATGTCCTGTACCTGATTTCCATTTCAATTTCCATTCTGTCTACTACTGGAGTATCTCTGCCATGTCCTACATCTGATTTCTATTCTGTCTACTGCTGAAGTATCTTTGCAATGTCCTATGTCTGAGTTCCATTCTGTCTACTGCTGAAGTATCTCTGCCAAGTCCTACATCTGATTTCCACCCTGTCTACTGCTGGAGTATCTCTGCCATGTCCTACGTGTGATTCTCATCCTGTCTAGTGCTGGAGTATCTCTGCAATGTCCCACATGTGATTTCCATCCTGTCTATTCCTGGCGTATCTCTTCCATGTTCCACATCTGATTTCCATCCTGTCTACTGCTGAAGTATAGCTGCAATGTCCTGCATCTAATTTCCATTCTGTCTATTAGAGGAGTATCTCTGCCATATCCTACATCTGATTTCCATCCTGTCTACTGCTAGAGTATCTCTGCCATGTCCTACATCTGAGTTCCATCCTGTCTACTGCTGAGTATCTCTGCCATGTCATACATCTGATTTCCATCCTGATTATTACTGGAGAATCTCTGCCATGTCCTACATCTAATTTCCATCCTGTCTACTGTTGGAGTATCTCTGCCATGCCCTACATCTGAATACCAGCCTGTCTATTGCTGGATTATCTCTGCCATCCTAGATCTGATTTCCATCCTGTCTATTGCTGGAGTACCTCTGCCATGCCCTACATGTGATTTCCATTCCAATTTCCATTCTTTCTACTGCTGGAGAATCTCTGCCATGTCCTACATCTGATTTCCATTCTCTCTATCTCTGGAGCATCTCTGCCATGTCCTTGATCTGATTTCCATTCTGTCTACTGCTGGAGTATTTCTGCCATAACCTACATGTGATTTCCACCCTGTCTACTGCTGGATTATCTCTGCCATTCCTACATCTGATTTCCATCCTGTCTACTGCTGGACTATCTCTGCTATGTCCTGTATCTGATTTCCATTCTGTCTACTACTGGAGTATCTCTGTCATGTCCTACATCTGATTTCCATACTGTCTACTGCTACAGTATCTCTCCCATGTCCTGCATCTGATTTCCATTCTGTCTACTGCTGGAGTATCTCTGCCATGTCCTACATCTGATTTCCATCATGTCTACTATGGAGTTTCTCTGCCATGTCCTGTACCTGATTTCCATTTCGATTTCCATTCTGCCTACTGCTGGAGTATCCTTACCATGTCCTACATCTGATTTCCATTCTGTCTTCTGCTAGAGTATCTCTGCTATGTCCTATATCTGAGTTCCATTCTGTCTACTGATGAAGTATCTCTGCCATATCCTACATCTCATTTCCATTCTGTCTACTACTGGAGTATGACTGCCACGTCCAACATCTAATTTCCATCCTGTCTACTGCTGGAGTATCTCTGCCATGTCCTGCATCTGAGTTCCATCCTGTCTACTGCTGAAGTATCTCTGCCATGTTGTACATCTGATTTCCATCCTGTCTATTACTGGAGAATCTCTGCCGTGTCCTACATCTGATTTCCATACTGTCTGCTGTTGGAGTATCTCTGCCATGCCCTACATCTGATTTCCATCCTGTCTAATGCTGCAGTATTTCTGCATTTCCTACATCTCATGTTCAGCCTATCTACTGCTGGAGTATCTCTGCCATGTCCTACATCTGATTTATATCCTGTTTACTGCTAGAGTATCTCTGTCATGTCCTACATCTGATTTCCATTCCAATTTCCATCCTTTCTACTGCTGGAGTATCTCTGCAATGTCCTACATCTGATTTCCATTCTGTCTGCTGCTGGAGTATCTCTGCCATGTCCTACAGCTGATTTCCATCCTGTCTACTGCTGGAGTATTTCTGCCATGTCCTGTACCTGATTTCCATTTCAATTTCCATTCTGTCTACTGCTGGAGTATCTCTGCCATGTCCTACATCTGATTTCTATTCTGTCTACTGCTGAAGTATCTTTGTGATGTCCTATGTCTGAGTTCCATTCTGTCTACTGCTGAAGTATCTCTGCCATGTCCTACATCTGATTTCCACCCTGTCTACTTCTGGAGTATCTCTGCCATGTCCTACGTGTGATTCCCATCCTGTCTAGTGCTGGAGTATCTCTGCAATGTCCCACATGTGATTTCCATCCTGTCTATTCCTGGCGTATCTCTTCCATGTTCCACATCTGATTTCCATCCTGTCTACTGCTGAAGTATAGCTGCAATGTCCTGCATCTAATTTCCATTCTGTCTATTAGAGGAGTATCTCTGCCATATCCTACATCTGATTTCCATCCTGTCTACTGCTGGAGTATCTCTGCCATGTCCTACATCTGAGTTCCATCCTGTCTACTGCTGAAGTATCTCTGCCATGTCATACATCTGATTTCCATCCTGATTATTACTGGAGAATCTCTGCCATGTCCTACATCTAATTTCCATCCTGTCTACTGTTGGAGCATCTCTGCCATGCCCTACACCTGAATACCAGCCTGTCTATTGCTGGAGTACCTCTGCCATGTCCTACATGTGATTTCCATTCCAATTTCCATTCTTTCTACTGCTGGAGAATCTCTGCCATGTCCTACATCTGATTTCCATTCTCTCTATGTCTGGAGCATCTCTGCCATGTCCTCGATCTGATTTCCATTCTGTCTACTGCTGGAGTATTTCTGCCATAACCTACATGTGATTTCCACCCTGTCTACTGCTGGATTATCTCTGCCATTCCTACATCTGATTTCCATCCTGTCTACTGCTGGACTATCTCTGCTATGTCCTGTATCTGATTTCCATTCTGTTTACTACTTAAGTATCTCTGTCATGTCCTACATCTGATTTCCATACTGTCTACTGCTAGAGTATCTCTCCCATGTCCTACATCTGATTTCCATTCTGTCTACTGCTGGAGTATCTCTGCCATGTCCTACATCTGATTTCCGTCATGTCTACTGCGGAGATTTTCTGCCATATCGTGTACCTGATTTCCATTTCGATTTCTATTCTGCCTACTGCTGGAGTATCCCTACCATGTCCTACATCTGATTTCCATTCTGTCTTCTGCTAGAGTATCTCTGCCATGTCCTATATCCGAGTTCCATTCTGTTTACTGATGAAGTATCTCTGCCATATCCTACATCTCATTTCCATTCTGTCTACTGCTGGAGTATGACTGCCACATCCAACATCTAATTTCCATCCTGTCTACTGCTGGAGTATCTATGCCATGTCCTGCATCTGAGTTCCATCCTGTCTACTGCTGAAGTATCTCTGCCATGTTGTACATCTGATTTCCATCCTGTCTATTACTGGAGAATCACTGCCATGTCCTACATCTGATTTCCATACTGTCTGCTGTTGGAGTATCTCTGCCATGCCCTACATCTGATTTCCATCCTGTCTAATGCTGCAGTATTTCTGCATTTCCTACATCTCATTTTCAGCCTGTCTACTGCTGGAGTATCTCTGCCATGTCCTACATCTGATTTATATCCTGTTTACTGCTGGAGTATCTCTGTCATGTCCTACATCTGATTTCCATTCCAATTTCCCTCCTTTCTACTGCTGGAGTATCTCTGCAATGTCCTACATCTGATTTCCATCCTGTCTACTGCTGGAGTATTTCTGCCATGTCCTGTACCTCATTTCCATTTCAATTTCCATTCTGTCTACTGCTGGAGTATCTCTGCCATGTCCTACATCTGATTTCTATTCTGTCTACTGCTGAAGTATCTTTGCCATGTCCTATGTCTGAGTTCCATTCTGTCTACTGCTGAAGTATCTCTGCCATGTCCCACATCTGATTTCCACCCTGTCTACTGCTGGAGTATCTCTGCCATGTCCTACGTGTGATTCCCATCCTGTCTAGTGCTGGAGTATCTCTGCAATGTCCCACATGTGATTTCCATCTTGTCTATTCCTGGCGTATCTCTTCCATGTTCCACATCTGATTTCCATCCTGTCTACTGCTGATGTATAGCTGCAATGTCCTGCATCTAATTTCCATTCTGTCTATTAGAGGAGTATCTCTGCCATATTCTACATCTGATTTCCATCCTGTCTACTGCTGGAGTATCTCTGCCATGTCCTACATCTGAGTTCCATCCTGCCTACTGCTGAAGTATCTCTGCCATGTCATACATCTGACTTCCATCCTGATTATTACTGGAGAATCTCTGCCATGTCCTACATCTAATTTCCATCCTGTCTACTGTTGGAGTATCTCTGCCATGCCCTACATCTGAATTCCAGCCTGTCTATTGCTGGATTATCTCTGCCATCCTAGATCTGATTTCCATCCTGTCTATTGCTGGAGTACCTCTGCCATGCCCTACATGTGATTTCCATTCCAATTTCCATTCTTTCTACTGCTGGAGAATCACTGCCATGTCCTACATCTGATTTCCATTCTCTCTATCTCTGGAGCATCTCTGCCATGTCCTCGATCTGATTTCCATTCTGTCTACTGCTGGAGTATTTCTGCCATAACCTACATGTGATTTCTACCCTGTCTACTGCTGGATTATCTCTGCCATTCCTACATCTGATTTCCATCCTGTCTACTGCTGGACTATCTCTGCTATGTCCTGTATCTGATTTCCATTCTGTCTACTACTGGAGTATCTCTGTCATGTCCTACATCTGATTTCCATACTGTCTACTGCTAGAGTATCTCTCCTATGTCATGCATCTGATTTCCATTCTGTCTACTGCTGGAGTATCTCTGCCATGTCCTACATCTGATTTCCATCATGTCTACTGCGGAGTTTCTCTGCCATGTCCTGTACCTGATTTCCATTTCGATTTCCATTCTGCCTACTGCTGGAGTATCCCAACCATGTCCTACATCTGATTTCCATTCTGTCTTCTGCTAGAGTATCTCTGCTATGTCCTATATCTGAGTTCCGTTCTGTCTACTGATGAAGTATCTCTGCCATATCCTACATCTCATTTCCATTCTGTCTACTACTGGAGTATGACTGCCACGTCCAACATCTAATTTCCATCCTGTCTACTGCTGGAGTATCTCTGCCATGTCCTGCATCTGAGTTCCATCCTGTCTACTGCTGAAGTATCTCTGCCATGTTGTACATCTGATTTCCATCCTGTCTATTACTGGAGAATCTCTGCCGTGTCCTACATCTGATTTCCATACTGTCTGCTGTTGGAGTATCTCTGCCATGCCCTACATCTGATTTCCATCCTGTCTAATGCTGCAGTATTTCTGCATTTCCTACATCTCATTTTCAGCCTGTCTACTGCTGGAGTATCTCTGCCATGTCCTACATCTGATTTATATCCTGTTTACTGCTTGAGTATCTCTGTCATGTCCTACATCTGATTTCCATTCCAATTTCCATCCTTTCTACTGCTGGAGTATCTCTGCAATGTCCTACATCTGATCTCCATTCTGTCTGCTGCTGGAGTATCTCTGCCATGTCCTACATCTGATTTCCATCCTGTCTACTGCTGGAGTATTTCTGCCATGTCCTGTACCTGATTTCCATTTCAATTTCCATTCTGTCTACTGC
This sequence comes from Protopterus annectens, assembly GCF_019279795.1. Lineage (NCBI taxonomy): Eukaryota > Metazoa > Chordata > Ceratodontiformes > Protopteridae > Protopterus > Protopterus annectens. The sequence goes on along the minus strand of NC_056734.1, from coordinate 515,896,083 downwards.
TGGAGTATCTCTGCCATGTCCTACATCTGATTTCTATTCTGTCTACTGCTGAAGTATCTTTGTGATGTCCTATGTCTGAGTTCCATTCTGTCTACTGCTGAAGTATCTCTGCCATGTCCTACATCTGATTTCCACCCTGTCTACTTCTGGAGTATCTCTGCCATGTCCTACATGTGATTCCCATCCTGTCTAGTGCTGGAGTATCTCTGCAATGTCCCACATGTGATTTCCATCCTGTCTATTCCTGGCGTATCTCTTCCATGTTCCACATCTGATTTCCATCCTGTCTACTGCTGAAGTATAGCTGCAATGTCCTGCATCTAATTTCCATTCTGTCTATTAGAGGAGTATCTCTGCCATATCCTACATCTGATTTCCATCCTATCTACTGCTGGAGTATCTCTGCCATGTCCTACATCTGAGTTCCATCCTGTCTACTGCTGAAGTATCTCTGCCATGTCATACATCTGATTTCCATCCTGATTATTACTGGAGAATCTCTGCCATGTCCTACATCTAATTTCCATCCTGTCTACTGTTGGAGCATCTCTGCCATGCCCTACACCTGAATACCAGCCTGTCTATTGCTGGATTATCTCTGCCATCCTAGATCTGATTTCCATCCTGTCTATTGCTGGAGTACCTCTGCCATGTCCTACATGTGATTTCCATTCCAATTTCCATTCTTTCTACTGCTGGAGAATCTCTGCCATGTCCTACATCTGATTTCCATTCTCTCTATGTCTGGAGCATCTCTGCCATGTCCTCGATCTGATTTCCATTCTGTCTACTGCTGGAGTATTTCTGCCATAACCTACATGTGATTTCCACCCTGTCTACTGCTGGATTATCTCTGCCATTCCTACATCTGATTTCCATCCTGTCTACTGCTGGACTATCTCTGCTATGTCCTGTATCTGATTTCCATTCTGTCTACTACTTAAGTATCTCTGTCATGTCCTACATCTGATTTCCATACTGTCTACTGCTAGAGTATCTCTCCCATGTCCTACATCTGATTTCCATTCTGTCTACTGCTGGAGTATCTCTGCCATGTCCTACATCTGATTTCCATCATGTCTACTGCGGAGTTTTTCTGCCATATCGTGTACCTGATTTCCATTTCGATTTCTATTCTGCCTACTGCTGGAGTATCCCTACCATGTCCTACATCTGATTTCCATTCTGTCTTCTGCTAGAGTATCTCTGCCATGTCCTATATCCGAGTTCCATTCTGTTTACTGATAAAGTATCTCTGCCATATCCTACATCTCATTTCCATTCTGTCTACTGCTGGAGTATGACTGCCACATCCAACATCTAATTTCCATCCTGTCTACTGCTGGAGTATCTATGCCATGTCCTGCATCTGAGTTCCATCCTGTCTACTGCTGAAGTATCTCTGCCATGTTGTACATCTGATTTCCATCCTGTCTATTACTGGAGAATCACTGCCATGTCCTACATCTGATTTCCATACTGTCTGCTGTTGGAGTATCTCTGCCATGCCCTACATCTGATTTCCATCCTGTCTAATGCTGCAGTATTTCTGCATTTCCTACATCTCATTTTCAGCCTGTCTACTGCTGGAGTATCTCTGCCATGTCCTACATCTGATTTATATCCTGTTTACTGCTGGAGTATCTCTGACATGTCCTACATCTGATTTCCATTCCAATTTCCATCCTTTCTACTGCTGGAGTATCTCTGCAATGTCCTACATCTGATTTCCATCCTGTCTACTGCTGGAGTATTTCTGCCATGTCCTGTACCTCATTTCCATTTCAATTTCCATTCTGTCTACTGCTGGAGTATCTCTGCCATGTCCTACATCTGATTTCTATTCTGTCTACTGCTGAAGTATCTTTGCCATGTCCTATGTCTGAGTTCCATTCTGTCTACTGCGGAAGTATCTCTGCCATGTCCCACATCTGATTTCTACCCTGTCTACTGCTGGAGTATCTCTGACATGTCCTACGTGTGATTCCCATCCTGTCTAGTGCTGGAGTATCTCTGCAATGTCCCACATGTGATTTCCATCTTGTCTATTCCTGGCGTATCTCTTCCATGTTCCACATCTGATTTCCATCCTGTCTACTGCTGAAGTATAGCTGCAATGTCCTGCATCTAATTTCCATTCTGTCTATTAGAGGAGTATCTCTGCCATATTCTACATCTGATTTCCATCCTGTCTACTGCTGGAGTATCTCTGCCATGTCCTACATCTGAGTTCCATCCTACCTACTGCTGAAGTATCTCTGCCATGTCATACATCTGACTTCCATCCTGATTATTACTGGAGAATCTCTGCCATGTCCTACAGCTAATTTCCATCCTGTCTACTGTTGGTGTATCTCTGCCATGCCCTACATCTGAATTCCAGCCTGTCTATTGCTGGATTATCTCTGCCATCCTAGATCTGATTTCCATCCTGTCTATTGCTGTAGTACCTCTGCCATGTCCTACATGTGATTTCCATTCCAATTTCCATTCTTTCTACTGCTGGAGAATCTCTGCCATGTCCTAAATCTGATTTCATTCTCTCTATGTCTGGAGCATATCTGCCATGTCCTCGATCTGATTTCCATTCTATCTACTGCTGGAGTATTTCTGCCATAACCTACATGTGATTTCCACCCTGTCTACTGCTGGATTATCTCTGCCATTCCTACATATGATTTCCATCCTGTCCACTGCTGGACTATCTCTGCTATGTCCTATATCTGATTGCCATTCTGTCAACTGCTGGAGTATCTCTGTCATGTCCTACATCTGATTTCCATACTGTCTACTGCTAGAGTATCTCTCCCATGTCCTACATCTGATTTCCATTCTGTCTACTGCTGGAGTATCTCTGCCATGTCTTACATCTGATTTCCATCATGTCTACTGCAGAGTTTCTCTGCCATGTCCTGTACCTGATTTCCATTTCGATTTCCATTCTGCCTAATGTTGGAGTATACCTACCATGTCCTACATCTGATTTCCATTCTGTCTTCTGCTAGAGTATCTCTGCCATGTCCTATATCCGAGTTCCATTCTGTCTACTGATGAAGTATCTCTGCATGTCCTACATCTGATTTCCATTCTGTCTACTGCTGGAGTATTTCTGCCATATCCTACATGTGATTTCCATTCTGTCTATTGCTGGAGTATCTCTGCTATGTCCTAAGTCTGATTTCCATACTGTCTACTGTTGGAGTATCTCTGCCATGCCCTACATCTGATTTCCACCCTGTCTACTGCTGAAGTATCTCTGCCATGTCCTACATCTGATCCCCATCTTGTCTAGTGCTGGAGCATCTCTGCAATGTCCCACATGTGATTTCCATCCTGTCTATTCCTGGCATATCTCTTCCATGTCCCACATCTGATTTCCATCCTGTCTACTGTGAAGTATAGCTGCCATGTCCTGCATCTAATTTCCATCCTGTCTATTACTGGAGTATCTCTGCCATATCCCACATCTGATTTCCATCCAGTCTACTGCTGGAGTATCTCTGCCATGTCCTACATCTGATTTCCATCCTGTCTACTGTTGGAGTATCTCTGCCATGCCCTACATCTGAGTCCCATCCTGTCTATTGCTAGAGTATCTCCGCCATCCTAGATCTGATTTCCATCCTGTCTATTGCTGGAGTATCTCTGCATGTCCTAAATGTGATTTCCATTCCAATTTCCATTCTTTCTACTGCTGGAGCATCTCTGCCATGTCCTCCATCTGATTTCCATCCAGTCTACTGCTGGAGTATCTCTGCCATGTCCTACATCTGAGTTCCATCCTGTCTACTGCCGAAGTATCTCTGCCATGTCATACATCTGATTTCCATCCTGTCTATTACTGGAGAATCTCTGCCATGTCCTACATCTGATTTCCATCCTGTCTACTGCTGGATTATCTCAGCAGTCCCACGTGTGATTTCCATCCTGTCTACTCCTGGCATATCTATTCCATGTTCCACATCTGATTTCCATCCTGTCTACTATGAAGTATAGCTGCTATGTTCTGTATCTAATTTCCATCCTGTCTGTTAGTGGAGAATCTCTGCCATATCCCACATCTGATTTCCATCCAGTCTACTGCTGGAGTATCTCTGCCATGTCCTACATCTGATCCCCATCCTGTCTAGTGCTGGAGTACCTCTGCAATGTCCTACATGTGATTTCCATCCTGTCAATTCCTGGCATATCTCTTCCATGTCCCACATCTGATTTCCATCCTGTCTACTGTGAAGTATAGCTGCCATGTCCTGCATCTAATTTCCATCCTGTCTATTACTGGAGTATCTCTGCCTTATCCCACATCTGATTTCCATCCAGTCTACTGCTGGAGTATCTCTGCCATGTCCTACACCTGATTTCCATCCTGTCTACTGTTGGAGTATCTCTGCCATGCCCTACATCTGAGTCCCATCCTGTCTATTGCTGGAGTATCTCCGCCATCCTAGATCTGATTTCCATCCTGTCTATTGCTGGAGTATCTCTGCATGTCCTAAATGTGATTTCCATTCTTTCTACTGCTGGAGCATCTCTGCTATGTCCTCCATCTGATTTCCATCCAGTCTACTGCTGGAGTATCTCTGCCATGTCCTACATCTGAGTTCCATCCTGTCTACTGCAGAAGTATCTCTGCCATGCCATACATCTGATTTCCATCCTGTCTATTACTGGAGAATCTCTGCCATGTCCTACATCTGATTTCCATCCTGTCTACTGCTGGATTATCTCAGCAGTCCCACGTGTGATTTCCATCCTGTCTACTCCTGGCATATCTATTCCATGTTCCACATCTGATTTCCATCCTGTCTACTGTGAAGTATAGCTGATAAGTTCTGTATCTAATTTCCATCCTGTCTGTTAGTTGAGGATCTCTGCCATATCCCACATCTGATTTCCATCCAGTCTACTGCTGGAGTATCTCTGCCATGTCCTACATCTGATTTCAATCCTGTCTAGTGTTGGAGTATCTCTGCCATGCCCTACATCTGAGTCCCATCCTGTCCATTGCTGGAGTATCTGTGCCATCTTATATATGATTTCCATCCTGTCTATTGCTGGAGTATCTCTGCCATGTCCTACATGTGATTTCCATTCCAATTTCCATTCTCTCTACTGCTGGAACATCTCTGCCGTGTTCTCCATCTGATTTCCATTCTGTCTACTGCTGGAGTATTTCTGCCATAACCTACATGTGATTTCCACCCTACTACTGTTGGATTATCTCTGCCATTCCTACATCTGATTTCCATTCTGTCTACTGCTGGAGTATTTCTGTCATGTCCTACATCTGATTTCCATACTGTCTACTGCTGGAGTATCTCTGCCATGTCCTACATCTGAGTTCCATCCTGTCTACTGCAGAAGTATCTCTGCCATGTCATACATCTGATTTCCATCCTGTCTATTACTGGAGAATCTCTGCCATGTCCTACATCTGATTTCCATCCTGTCTACTGCTGAAGTATCTCTGCCATGTCCTACATCTGATTTCCATCATGTCTACTGCGGAGTTTCTCTGCCATGTCCTGTACCTGATTTCCATTTCGATTTCCATTCTGCCTACTGATGGAGTATCCCTGCCATGTCCTACATCTGATTTCCATTCTGTCTTCTGCTAGAGTATCTCTGCCATGTCCTATATCTGAGTTCCATTCTGTCTACTGATGAAGTATCTCTGCATGTCCTACATCTGATTTCCATTCTGTCTACTGCTGGAGTATTTCTGCCATATCCTACATGTGATTTCCATTCTGTGTATTGCTGGAGTATCTCTGCCATGTCCTAAGTCTGATTTCCATCTTTTCTACTGTTGGAGTATCTCTGCCATGCCCTACATCTGATTTTCACCCTGTCTACTGCTGGAGTGTCTCTGCTATGTCCTACATCTGATCCCCATCCTTTCTAGTGCTGGAGTATCTCTGCAGTCCCACATGTGATTTCCATCCTGTCTACTCCTGGCGTACCTATTCCATGCTCCACATCTGATTTCCATCCCATCTACTGTGAAGTATAGCTGCTATGTTCTGTATCTAATTTCCATCCTGTCTAATAGTGGAGTATCTCTGCCATATCCCACATCTGATTTCCATCCAGTCTACTGCTGGAGTATCTCTGCCATGTCCTACATCTGATTTCAATCCTGTCTACTGTTGGAGTATCGCTGCCATGCCCTACATCTGAGTCCCATCCTGTCTATTGCTGGAGTATCTCTGCCATCCTAGATCTGATTTCCATCCTGCCTGTTGCTGGAGTATCTCTGCCATGTCCTACATGTGATTTCCATTCCAATTTCCATTCTCTCTACTGCTGGAACATCTCTGCCATGTTCTCCATCTGATTTCCATTCTGTCTACTGCTGGAGTATTTCTGCCATAACCTACATGTGATTTCCACCCTACTACTGCTGGATTATCTCTGCAATTCCTACATCTGATTTCCATTCTGTCTACTGCTGAAGTATTTCTGCCATGTCCTACATCTGATTTCCATACTGTCTACTGCTAGAGTATCTCTCCCATGTCCTACATCTGATTTCCATCATGTCTACTGCAGAGTTTCTCTGCCATGTCCTGTACCTGATTTCCATTTCGATTTCCATTCTGCCAACTGCTGGAGTATCCCTGCCATGTCCTACATCTGATTTCCATTCTGTCTTCTGCTAGAGTATCTCTGCCATGTCCTATATACGAGTTCCATTCTGTCTACTGATGAAGTATCTCTGCATGTCCTACATCTGATTTCCATTCTATCTACTGCTGGGGTATTTCTGCCATATCCTACATGTGATTTCCATTATGTCTATTGCTGGAGTATTTCTGCCATGTCCTATGTCTGATTTCCATCCTGTCTACTGTTGGAGTATCTCTCCCATGCCCTACATCTGATTTCCACCCTGTCTACTGCTGGAGTATCTCTGCCGTGTCCTACATCTGATTCCCATGCTGTCTATTGCTGGAGTATCTCTACAATGTCCCACATGTGATTTCCATCCTGTCTACTCCTGGCATATCTCTTCCATGTTCCACATTGGTTTTCCATGCTGTCTACTGTGAAGTATAGCTGCCATGCCCTGCATCTAATTTCCATCCTGTCTATTACTGGAGTATCTCTGCCGTATCCCACATTTGATTTCCATCCTGTCTACTACTGGAGTTTCTCTGAAATGTCCTACATCTGAGTTCCATCCTGTGTACTGCTGAATTATCTCTGCCATGTCATACATCTGATTTCCATTCTGTCTTCTGCTAGAGTATCTCTGGCATGTCCTATATCCGAGTTCCATTCTGTCTACTGATGAAGTATCTCTGCATGTCCTACATCTGATTTCCATTCTGTCTACTGCTGGAGTATTTCTGCCATATCCTACATGTGATTTCCATTCTGTCTATTGCTGGAGTATTTCTGCCATGTCCTTTGTCTGATTTCCATCCTGTCTACTGCTGGAGTATCTCTTCCATGCCCTACATCTGATTTCCACCCTGTATATTGCTGGAGTATCTCTGCCATGTCCTACATCTGATTCCCACCCTGTCTAGTGCTGGAGTATCTCTGCAATGTCCCACATGTGATTTCCATCCTATCTACTCCTGGCATATCTCTTCCATGTTCCACATTTGTTTTCCATGCTGTCTACTGTGAAGTATAGCTGCCATGTCCTGCATCTAATTTCCATCCTGTCTATTACTGGAGTATCTCTGCCATATCCCACATCTGATTTCCATCCTGTCTACTACTGGAGTATCTCTGCCATGTCCTACATCTGATTCCCATCCTGTGTATTGCTGGAGTATCTTTGCCATGTCATACATCTGATTTCCATCCTGTCTATTACTGGAGAATCTCTGCCATGTCCTACATCTGATTCCTATCCTGTGTATTGCTGGAGTATCTCTGCCATCCTACATCTGATTTCCATTCTGTCTATTGCTGGAGTATCTCTGCCATGTCCTACATCTGAGTTCCATCCTGTGTACTGCTGAATTATCTCTGCCATGTCATACATCTAATTTCCATCCTGTCTATTACTGGAGAATCTCTGCCATGTCCTACATCTGATTCCCATCCTGTGTATTGCTGGAGTATCTCTGCCATACTACATCTGATTTCCATTCTGTCTATTGCTGGAGTATCTCTGCCATGTCCTACATGTGATTTCCATTCCAATTTCCATCCTTTCTACTGCTGGAGTATTTCTGCCATGTCCTACATCTGATTTCCATTCTGTCTTATGCTAGAGTATCTCTGGCATGTCATATATCCGAGTTCCATTCTGTCTTCTGATGAAGTATCTCTGCATGTCCTACATCTGATTTCCATTCTGTCTACTGCTGGAGTATCTCTGCCATGTCCTACATCTGAGTTCCAGCCTGTGTACTACTGAATTATCTCTGCCATGTCATACATCTGATTTCCATTCTGTCTTTTGCTAGAGTATCTCTGGCATGTCCTATATCTGAGTTCCATTCTGTCTACTGATGACGTATCTCTGCATGTCTTACATTTGATTTCCATTCTGTCTACTGCTGGAGTATTTCTGCCATATCCTACATGTGATTTCCATTCTGTCTATTGCTGGAGTATTTCTGCCATGTCCTATGTCTGATTTCCATCCTGTCTACTGCTGGAGTATCTCTGCCATGTCCTACATCTGATTCCCACCCTGTCTAGTGCTGGAGCATCTCTGCAATGTCCCACATGTGATTTCTATCCTGTCTACTCCTGGCATATCTCTTCCATGTTCCACATCTGTTTTCCATGCTGTCTACTGTGAAGTATAGCTGCCATGTCCTGCATCTAATTTCCATCCTGTCTATTATTGGAGTATCTCTGCCATATCCCACATCTGATTTCCATCCTGTCTACTACTGGAGTATCTCTGCCATGTCCTACATCTGAGTTCCATCCTGTGTACTGCTGAATTATCTCTGCCATGTCATATATCTGATTTCCATCCTGTCTATTACTGGAGAATCTCTGCCATGTCCTACATCTGATTCCCATCCTGTGTATTTCTGGAGTATCTCTGCCATCCAACATCTGATTTCCATCCTGTCTGTTGCTGGAGTATCTCTGCCATTTCCTACATGTGATATCCATTCCAATTTCCATCCTTTCTACTGCTGGAGTATCTCTGCCATGTCCTACATCTGAATTCCATTCTGTCTCCTGCTAGAGTATCTCTGGCAAGTCCTATATCCAAGTTCCATTCTGTCTTCTGATGAAGTGTCTCTGCATGTCCTACATCTGATTTCCATTCTGTCTTCTGCTAGAATATCTCTGCCATGTCCTACATCTGATTTCCATTCTGTCTCCTGCTGGAGTATTTCTGCCATATCCTATATGTGATTTCCATTCTGTCTATTGCTGAAGAGCATCTGCCATGTCCTACGTCTGATTTCATCCTGTCTACTGCTGGAGTAGCTCTGCCATTTCCTGCATCTGATTTTCATCCTGTCTACTTCTGTAATATCTCTGCCATGTTCTGCACCTGATTTCTACTCTGTCCACTGCTGGAGTGTCTCTGCCATGTCCTACATCTGATTTCCATTCTGTCTACTGTTGGAGTATCTCTGCATGTCCTACATCTGATTTCCATTCTGTCTACTGCTGGAGTATTTCTGCCATATACTACATTTGATTTCCATTCTGTCTACTACTGGAGTATCTCTGCCATGTCCTACATCTGATTTTGATTCCGATTTTCATTCCGTCTCCATTCTGTCTACAGCTGGAGTAGCTCTACCATGTCCTGCATCTGATTTCCATTCTGTCTACTGCTTTAGTATCTCTTCCATGCCCTACATGCTATTTCCATTCTGTCTACTGATGAAGTATCTCTGCATGTCCTACATATGATTTCCATTCTGTTTACTGCTGGAGTATTTCTGCCATATCCTACATGTGATTTCCATTCTGTCTATTGCTGGAGTATCTCTGTCATGTCCTAAGTCTGATTTCCATCCTGTCTACTGTTGGAGTATCTCTGCCATGCCCTACATCTGATTCCCATCCTGTGTATTGCTGGAGTATTTCTGCCATCCTACATCTGATTTCCATCATGTCTATTGCTGAAGTATCTCTGTCATTTCCTACATGTGATTTCCATTCCAATTTCCATCCTTTCTACTGCTGGAGTATCTCTGCCATGTCCTACATCTGATTTCTATTCTGTCTTCTGCTAGAGTATCTCTGGCATGTCCTATATCCAAGTTCCATTCTCTCTTCTGATGAAGTATCTCTGCATGTCCTACATCTGATTTCCATTCTGTCTTCTGCTAGAGTATCTCTGCCATGTCCTACATCTGATTTCCATTCTGTCTACTGCTGGAGTATTTCTGCCATATCCTATATGTGATTTCCATTCTGTCTATTGCTGGAGAGCCTCTGCCATGTCCTACGTCTGATTTCATCCTGTCTACTTCTGTAATATCTCTGCCATGTTCTGCACCTGATTTTTACTCTGTCTACTGCTGGAGTGTCTCTGCCATGTCTTACATCTGATTTCCATTCTGTCTACTGTTGGAGTATCTCTGCCATGTCCTACATCTGATTTCCATCCTGTCTATTGCTGAAGTATCTCTGCATGTCCTACATCTGATTTCCATTCTGTCTACTGCTGGAGTATTTCTGCCATATACTACATTTGATTTCCATTCTGTCTACTACTGGAGTATCTCTGCCTTGTCCTACATCTGATTTTGATTCCGATTTTCATTCCGTCTCCATTCTGTCTACTGCTGGAGTAGCTCTGCCATGTCCTGCATCTGATTTCCATTCTGTCTACTGCTTTAGTATCTCTTCCATGTCCTACATGTTATTTCCATTCTGTCTACTGATGAAGTATCTTTGCAGGTCCTACATGTGATTTCCATTCTGTCTACTGCTGGAGTATTTCTGCCATAACCTACATGTGATTTCCATTCTGTCTATTGCTGGGTATCTCTGTCATGTCCTAAGTCTGATTTCCATCCTGTCTACTGTTGGAGTATCTCTGCCATGCCCTACATCTGATTCACATCCTGTGTATTGCTGGAGTATCTCTGCCATCATACATCTGATTTCCATCCTGTCTGTTGCTGGAGTATCTCTGCCATGTCCTACATGTGAGTTCCATTCCAATTTCCATCCTTTCTACTGCTGGAGTATCTTTGGCATGTCATACGTCTGATTTCCATTCTGTCTTCTGATAGAGTATCTCTGCCATGCCCTATATCTGAGTTCCATTCTGTCTACTGATGAAATATCTCTGCATGTCCTACATCTAATTTCCATTCTGTCTTCTGCTAGAGTATCTCTGCCATGTTCTACATCTGATTTCCATTCTGTCTACTGATGGAGTATTTCTGCCATATCCTACATCTTATTTTTACTCTGTCTACTACTGGAGTGTCTCTGCCATGTCCTACATCTGATTTCCATTCTGTCTACTGTTGGAGTATCTCTGCCATGTCCTATATCCGAGTTCCATTCTGTCTGCTACTGGAGTATCTCTGCCTTGTCCTACATCTGATTTTGATTCCGATTTTCATTCCGTCTCCATTCTGTCTACTGCTGGAGTAGCTCTGCCATGTCCTGCATCTGATTTCCATTCTGTCTACTACTTTAGTATCTCTTCCATGTCCTACATGTTATTTCCATTCTGTCTACTGATGAAGTATCTCTGCATGTCCTACATGTGATTTACATTCTGTCTACTGCTGGAGTATTTCTGCCATATCCTACATGTGATTTCCATTCTGTCTATTGCTGGAGTATCTCTGTCATGTCCTAAGTCTGATTTCTATCCTGTCTACTGTTGGAGTATCTCTGCCATGCCCTACATCTGATTCCCATCCTGTGTATTGCTGGAGTATCTCTGCCATCCTACATCTGATTTCCATCCTGTCTGTTGCTGGAGTATCTCTGCCATGTCCTACATGTGAGTTCCATTCCAATTTCCATCCTTTCTACTGCTGGAGTATCTCTGGCATGTCATACGTCTGATTTCCATTCTGTCTTCTGCTGGAGTATCTCTGCCATGTCCTACATGTGAGTTCCATTCCAATTTCCATCCTTTCTACTGCTGGAGTATCTCTGGCATGTCATACGTCTGATTTCCATTCTGTCTTCTGCTAGAGTATCTCTGCCATGTCCTATATCTGAGTTCCATTCTGTCTACTGATGAAATATCTCTGCATGTCCTACATCTAATTTCCATTCTGTCTTCTGCTAGAGTATCTCTGCCATGTTCTACACCTGATTTCCATTCTGTCTACTGATGGAGAATTTCTGCCATATCCTATATGTGATTTCCATTCTGTCTATTGCTGGAGAGTCTCTGCCATGTCCTACGTCTGATTTCATCCTGTCTACTGCTGGAGTGTCTCTGCCATGTCCTACATCTGATTTCCATCATGTCTACTGCTGGAGTAGCTCTGCCATTTCCTACATCTGATTTTCATCCTGTCTACTTCTGGAATATCACTGCCGTGTTCTGCACCTGATTTCCAGCTCGATTTCCATTCTGTCTACTGCTGGAGTATCTCTGCCATATCCTACATCTTATTTTTACTCTGTCTACTACTGGAGTGTCTCTGCCATGTCCTACATCTGATTTCCATTCTGTCTACTGTTGGAGTATCTCTGCCATGTCCTACATCCGAGTTCCATTCTGTCTGCTGCTGGAGTATTTCTGCAATATACTACATCTGATTTCCATTCTGTCTACTGCTTTAGTATCTCTACCATATCCTACATGTTATTTCCATTCTGTTTACTGCTGGAGTATCTCTGACATGTCCTACGTCTGATTTCCTTTCTGTGTACTGCTGGAGTATCTCTGCCATGTCCTACATCTGAGTTCCATTCTGTCTGCTGCTGGAGTATCTCTGCCATGTCCTATATCCGAATTCCATTCTGTCTACTACTGGAGTGTCTCTGCCATGTCCTACATCTGAGTTCCATTCTGTCTACTGGTCTGTCACATCCTACGTCTAATTTCCATTCTGTCTACTGCTTTGTCATGTCCTACATCTGATTTCCAGTCTGTCTACTGCTGGACTATCTCTTTTCGCTTCTTCTGCTTCTGTGATACTCCTCCCACTTCTGTCTTAGTTTAAAGGTAAATTAATGAGCGGTGCCTTTTCAACCCAACAGAAAGCACTGCTGTCTCCTCTGGGCTAAAATGGATCCTGTCTCTGACATACTGCTGGTCTCTTTACCAAGTCTCCCCCACCCTTCTTCTACTCCCAACTTCATCTCCTTAGTCTGGTGCATTGCTTTCTCACTGCTCTGCTGTAGACAGTGCCTTATGCTTGCTATATTACATACTGACTGAAGGAAGACTACCATCAAGGCTTAAAGTCATTTTTCTCATTTCAGTATAACTTTTAAGCTGAATATATTATTCTGTGGCGACTAGCCCTTTATCCAGAACAAATCAAAATGTTTGAATTATTATTAATTATTAGTTTACATTCTTTTTTATTATTATATTTTTAACAATGTAATAGATGTCGGCCAACTTTCACATAAGAAATAAACTTTGTGACTATAAAAATAGTGAGTCGTTCAGATGAAGGGCAGACTAAATTTACATTATATGTACAACATTCCTACTTTCTGCAGTTTAGGAGGGCATTCAAAATGGTTCATAATGCCAATATGCTGCACCAAATAGCATGGAAAATGTAGCAAGATACAGCCCGATACTGATCTCAAATGCATAAGTTCTGCAATAGTGCCATCATGATGGGTAAGGACTGTACATTAAGTGATTTCAGCTGTGATTTCAGCAGTAATCAAGCTGCTGGAGTGGTCATGCTATGGATAATCACATGAACAAAGAGAAAGCCTCAAGGAGATGACATGCTTGATACTGTTGACATTGACATGCAGTGGGGTTCCTCATAGCTACAGTTTATCATATAAATGGGGAGGAAAGGGGAAGATAGTAAAGTCAGAAATGGGAAGGGTAAGCAGAAGAACATGCACAAGGCCAACATAAAGGGAAGGTAGGTAGGGAGGAAGTACGGCATATTTTATTTTGTGGGACAAATACTCATTTTCCATTTTTTGAAGAAGGATAGAAGAGGAAAGTAGCACGGACCCAGTGCAGAGATGAAGAAGAGTATAGGGAAGGAAGGAAGCAAGGGTAGACACAAGCATACGGTACAGACAAATAGAATCATTGTAAATCTGTTTTTCTCCCAATAAATACCTTTTTAGACAATGGTTGACATATTTTGCCAGGGGGTAAATAATGGAATTCCTTCCATTAACTATTGGGCATAAGGGTGGATTAAAGAGATCTCGTGTATCTTCGGGACACCAAATATAATAGGGATCTGTGGTGAAGGTATAAAAACCAGCTGACAGAAATCATGTGATTAACTTTGTATTTAAAGGAAGTGATTTGTAATGATTTTTTTGTCTGAAGATGTTTTGGCATCAGCCTCAACGAAAGTGCTTACATTTAAAGTTTTCTAGTCGTTTACTGCTACCACTGACTACACTTTCCTTTTTATAAACCATACAACTCAGTCAGCCACACAAGGAGACATTCCAAGGTACCAATGTGGGCATCCAGATGCCAGTCCACCAAGGTCCTCACCAGCCACCTCATTTGTTGCTGAGTGACCCAGAAGGATCCCCTCCTAACTACTTTTAGAAAAGGAGCCTTGGCCCCTCCCGAGATTTGTCCATGGAAGTTACTAGTGATCCATAAAGGTTTCCTTCCACAGGGTGACTTGTCAGTTCAGAGCTAATTCATTGCTACCTCACCTCAGCCTGCACCACAGGATATCCTGTAGAAGAAGAAACAAAAAAAGAAAAAAAATATAATAGACTAGTGAGTCTTTATGACAGTTGATTATAATGTTACATACAGACAGCAATAGGCTAGACGTGTTCTGCTAGATAGCCTGTCATGTCACATTAAGCAGGATGTCCAATTGAATTCAGTCTCCTTGGTTACTGCAAAACATAAACCATCCAGAAATGAGAACTACAAATCCATAACAACAGAAGGTAATTACAACAACACATGATAGGCAAAATGTACACTGCCAAGCTAAGTAAGTATAGAATGTTTGCAATAAAAAATCTGACTTCATTTTCCTAACCTGTGTCTCCCACTGGTGGAGTATTTATTTCTGGCTGGCACCTCTACAGGTCCCTTTACCTGTGCCTGTACTGCTCTCTGAAGTAGGTGATGTCGGTAGCATCACTCAAAACCAAGGCAAGCTGATGCTAGGCATCAGTTTTATAAAGAAGGGCATCCTATTTCCTCAGTAGGAGTATGAATATTTTTTCCTGGTTGCACATGGTAGAAGCTCTGCTGGTTAGCAATGAGGAAAACTATCACACCAGACCCTCCCTCCCTCCCCCTCAGCAGCAACTAAACTAAAAAACTTCTCCAAAGCAGATTATATCTTTCTAACGGATGGTATAAATAGCTTCACTGCACCTCCCTTCTCAGATGTAACTGGCAACTATGCCAAATCCTACACCAATGATTTTTGCAAACACCCATATAAGTGCATTGAAGCAGCCATACCTGATAGGACCAAAACAAGCTCTTCAAGGAAGAGCACACCTTCCTGGTGGACAACTGCCATTAACAGGCTTTACAATAAGAGGGAGCATGCCTGAAACTGGAAACACTCCCTCCTGCGCTTAAACAAGCAAATAAGACTTCTTGTGAAGTCCTCCAAAGCAGACTATGAATCCAAATTAGTGTCCTCAACTAAGGACATCCACAAGGCATTCTTTAGTTACATCCTTAGTCTAAAAGGTAAGACCCAGATTTGTGCCAAACTGGTAGTTAATGATACCACATACAGTGAGCCTGTGGACATAACAAACCTGTTAGCTGACAGGTTCTGTGAAAACTTCACTCATATGTCCCCACCACACATACCCCATGACATTCCTTCCACCTGTCCCCCACCTTGTATCTCTAGAGAGCAGGAAATAAATGCCCTCTCTAAGGTCAAAAACACAACATCTATGGGACCTGATAACATCCTAGGCTGCTTCCTACATGGGCTCCAATACGAATTAGCAACACCTTTGAATACTGTTTTCAGTCACAGTCTAAGCATCAGCTTCAACCCACCTGAATGGAAAATGGCCACTATTATCCCCTTGCACAAAGGTGGTGCCTCCATTGACCCCGGGAACCACAGCTCTATTATCCTGACTAGCCTTATCTGCAAGGCCATGGAGTGAATCATCATGGATGCCATTGGACTCTACATTGACTACAAAAAAGCATTTGATAGTATCCCACATTCATGGATAAAAGAGTGCTTAAAAATGTATAAGATACACCCTACATTGATTGATTACGTTACAGTGACCATGAAACAATGGCAGACCACTTTGCAATTAAACCATGATAAAGGACAAATTACTTTCCCAGGGATAAAAATTCAAAGGGGGATATTTCAGGGTGCCTCACTGTCACCATTGCTATTTTGCCTTGCCCTTAACCCATTAAGCTGTCTACTTAACAGCTTAGGCCATGGCTACAATTTGGCTCCTAGAAAACAACAAAGTCTAAAAACTTCTCATCTTTTATTTGTTGATGATTTAAAACTGTACAGCTCATCAGATGAACTGAAAGCACAGCTGCAGGTTGCTAAAACTTTTTCAGATTATATTAGAATGTCATTTGGTCTTGATAAATGTGCAAAAACAATCTTTAAAGCAGGTAAACTTGATAAATGTGCAAAAGCAACCTTTAAAGCAGGTAAACTGCAGCACCAGGAAAACATCAGTTTGGGACAAGAATGTGATATAAAAGAACTTGAGCAAGAGGGAGTGTATAAATATTTGGGAACTGATGAAGGATCAGCAATAAAACATGAACAAATGCGAATAAACTTAGTAAGGAATGCTTCAGAAGACTTAAATTAATCCTGAAAACAGCATTGACGTCTAGGAACAAAATCCAAACTATAAACCAATTTGCTCTTCCTGTCCTTACTTACAGCTTTGGAGTGATTGATTGGCCCTAAAACGTGTTGGATAAATTAGAAATTAAAACAAGAAAGATGCTTCATGCTCACCGAATGATCTATAAAAATCAGTGCATACCAAGATTATATATTCCCCATTCCGAAGGAGGGTTGGGCCTCCTTGAAATTGATTACATGTACAGATCTGCAATCTTGGGACTCCACACATATCTGCTGACCTCACAAGACCAAAATATAATGAAAGTTTTGAAACATGAGGAGAGTAAATCTAAGAAGACTTCTCTGCTTAACCTAGCAGAAGCATATTAGCGTAAAGCAGGAATGGAAACCAAACAAGACGTAGATAAAAATCAGGCAGCAACTGAATGTGCCAAAAAACAATAGAAAGAATATAAGGTAACAGGCCAGATGAAAAGACAAGAAATGTGGAAAATGCATAAATATAGTTGAAAGTATAGAAAACTTTTGGAAGAACCTCATGTTGATCAGGAACGAATGCAGGAATGGTTAAGGAGAGGCGAATTCAAACCAAGAGATGAAAGGTTAATATTGGCAGCCCAAGATAGTGGGCTACGTACAAACTGGTTTACAAAGTTAATTGAACATGTGGGAGAAACAGACAAATGTAGATTTTCTAAAACCGAATTGGAAACTGTTGCACACCTCATTGCTGGCTGTGACATACTAATGGCAGATACTTAAGGCATAATAATGTGGCAAGACTGTTGCACTGGGGGTTGTGCAAACATTATGGTATTGAAGTGGCTGAAAAACACTGGAAACATGAGCCAAAAAGCATCATAAAAAATGATGAAGTCTACATCACATGGGATCATCCATTACCAACAGTTCAAAAGATAGATGCTAGAAAACTGGATATAGTGGTCCAAGAAAAGAAGACAAAAGTAGCATTGATCATTGAAATTGCCACACCCAGTGACTACAGTGTCCTGCGCACAAAGTTATAAAATATCAGGATTTGCAAGCATAAATGAGAGCAGTGTGGAAGAAGGATACCCATATAGTTCCAATAGTAGTAAGAGCAATGGGTCTTATAAAAAAGAGTCTACAATCATATTTTGATATGCTAAAAATGCACGTACCTCCGTACGAATTACAGAAGGAGTCATTACTGGGCACATTGCGGGTGCTGCGAAGAGCACTTTTGGCTGACAACAATGAGTGAAATAATACTAATTTCATGAACTTTAATCGTACTTTGACTTAGGAATGGGGTCCATTCCCATCATGGTATCAGGAAACCCAAAATATTTGGAGAAATTAAAAAGGGAGAGACCTTATCAACAAAGATATAGGTAATCTCCAAACACTTGATCCTACTCAGTTTGGATTTGTCAGTGGGAGATCATGCTTGTTAAACCTGATGGAGACAGACATCAGAGCCCTGGATGAGGGGAAAACTGTGGATACAGCCTACCTGGACTTGGCCAAAGCTTTTGACACTAGTCCCCACTCAGGCATTATTGACAAAATCACCCAGATAGGTTTCAAGCCTTACATTAGGTGGGTCGCTAACTGGCTCACCAGCAGAACCCATGCAGTCAAAATAAGGGAATCCATCTCCAACAGCAGACTCATAACCAGTGGTATTCCACTGGGATCAATGCTGGGACCACTACTGTTCAGAATCTATTCCTCCGAAGTACAAACAAAAACTAAAGGTCTGTGGCTGACAAAGCTTGTTGATGACTGCAAACTGTTTGCAGTCATAGAATCCCCAAATGATGTCAACATCCTACAAGAAGGTCTTATGCAAACAAATGATTGGTGCCAAAGTCACGCCTTAAACTCAATACAAAAAATGCTCCTGCTAACTACCACATCAATAGAATCACCCTAAGTGTACACTCAGTGGTGAGAGACCTGGGCACACAGGTTGACAGCAATCTTACCTTTGATCACCATGTCTCCACAGTGGTAAGAAGGGCATTTTATATTGCTCATCTCATAAGTAAGGGCATTGCCTCCAGAAAAAAAAAAAGTTATAACATCCCTGTAGTCTTCACTCATCAGGCCAATAATTGGGTACAATGCCCCTTTTGGCATATACCTTTCCAGACACCTACAGCAATTGGAGGGACCACAGAAGTTCCTCACAAGGAGAACTAAAGGTATTCAGTATTTGTCCTATGCGGGTCAGCTGAAATCACTGTCATTTTACTTCCTGTCATACAGACTACTCAGAGGTGATCTTTGCCTTGTGTATAAGGCAGTCTCTGACTTTGCTTTATTACAAATGCTGCATATCCGTAAGTTACTTATTCTAAAGACCTTAACCTAGTATGTGACATTAATAGAACCTGCTGGAGGAATAGGTTTGTCTCCAAGAGATTACCATACCTGTGGAACAGACTCCCAAGTCATGTCAAGCAGAGCACCACTTTGGCCGTCTTCAAGCGCAGTCTATACAATTGGATGGGTAACCATAAATTCATCCCAGGGTTTCATCTTTGTGTCCCTTGGACAGAGCCAATAGGTGCTAATCATGGAAACAAGGGCAGAACTTGGCTAAGACTGTAAGGGCACTAGCACTATTAGACTAGTAACTTCCTATGATCCTATGAAAACAGTAGCCTGGTGCATAGAGCAGCACATAGTGGACATCACATGTTGCACATCATCAAGCACTATGGTTGCTCAGTGCTAAGTATAATAAGCACAGACCGGCAGCAATGCAGACTTTGCAGTAGCAATATATGTACAATGTATGTACACACTGTGCACATGATCTCCCAGTATGGTACAGGCAGGGAGTAGCATGGTAATTATAGCTGCGGTTCAGAGATGATTATGCTAAATCATATCATTAACATATTTACTACATGGCAAGGCCTGTTTTAACATGATAAAAAGCATTACAAGCATTGTCACCATACTGTGGGAGACCACATTACAAAGAGCAACCTAGGAAATGGAATATGGTGGACCACAGAATGTACTGCCATATATGGAAACTAACAGCAGACAGGACAATTGGTAATGGGCTTCAGGACTGCAGTGTGCCCACAACAGTGCAAGAAAGTAACAGGAAGAGATAATGAACAAAGGTGTGTGTGGAATAACATAACATAAGGCATGTCAGAGGACTTTCATGCTTTGGGGAGGAGCTTACCTTGACAAGGAGCACAGTGCAAGGTCATGACAGATTGTAGTCCTGTTGTGGGTGGGGCAGTATCCATGACGGGAAAGAGCATAAGGTCAGGACAAGTTGCAATGTAGCTGTGCGTTGGGGCTCACCATGTCAAGGAGCAAAAAACAAACTGATGATGGGTTACTTTTCTGCTGTGTAGGGTGTACAACAGTGTACCATACACACACAGATGGCTAAACAGGCTATAGGGGATGCAAGGTCTCCTGCAATTAGGGCACAAATGTGCTGTCAGTACAGTTCTAACAGATGGCAAACGGTGGCAAAATGCCCTGTGTTATCATCACTATGGCACACAGTAGTGTGGCAAGGATGGGGTGAATGAGGTGAAGGAGGTACTGCCTCAGGTGCAAAGGGTTAGGGGATATGATCGAGATTTCCTGCTATGGTGAGAGGGGCATGGATCTGTGTAGAAAGTTGATTGTTTAGCTGTTGAGTTGAGCTGAGACACACAGCATGAATTTCACTGTTATAGGAAGCTGATTGGTGAAAATGTACTAATTATCTTTCAACAATAAAACTGAACATCTTTTTTTTTCTGGTGAATTGAGCTCTGTGAGGCATGGATTTCACTACTGTAGGAAGCTGACTAGTGCAAATGTACCAACCAGTTTTCTACTATAAAAGCAGAAGTCCAATTCTTTTTTAATTGCTCTTTACTTCTTGAAAAGCAGAGTGGTGAGGCACTGTTTTAAGAACTGGCATCAGGCACTAGATGAGTCTGCTACGGCTCTAATGGCATAGGACTTGTCTGGTGACAGCATCATAGCAAAGAGGTCTGTGGCCATAGAATGTGGTTAAGGGACAATGCTGAGAGATTGCTGAGTAGCAAGGTCTGTCACACACATGCGCGCACACACACACACACACACACACACACACACACACACACACACACACACACGCACTGTCATGGGACCAAGAGAATGGCAATGGCTGGAAAAGTTGACCACAATGGAGACAGAAGTACTACTACAGACCCTTCTCACACGTGGCCAGTATGGTGTCTTGAAGACTAAAGCAGACAAGACTTTTCAGGTCCAAATGTGGTGCAGAGTGTTGCAGGACATCATTGATGTGGCCAGCCATTATAGGAACGGTAATATAAGCGCATTGCTGGTTACCATTATCATATTGCATACCTTAAGATTAAGGCATATGAAATTGCTAGAGACAAGTCAACCACAGTAACACAAACTGAAAGGTGTCTCACTGAGGTGGAGATATCCCTGGTATTCCTGCTCAGGGAAGTGGAGGAGACACTCATGCCTGATGGAAGCTTAGATGTGGGGAGGCCCCAGGTTAGTACTCACATATTCCATTAATGTAGTATTGTGAACCACTAATGTGAATGCTACAGTCAGCAAAATACATATACTTATCTGTTCTCCATGGACATTAGGGCTGTGACCTTGACAGTCTGCTGCACCACAAGGCATGTATATCCCCATGGTCTGTGTACATAGGTTCATAGGTGTGCAAGTGCCAATGGGCTATGCACATAGCTAATATGTAGCAGTCTTTGTGCCATGTAGTGGTGGGAGTGACACCTATGATCCAGCATTGCACAGGTATGTTATCTGTTTTCTCACAGGTTCCATTGGTACAAACTCCAGCAAAACAGATTAGAACATGCCTGATGTCATTCAGTCATTTGTAGCTGATGATGATGGCACCATGCCTGTGACACAGTCATCAAAGCTGACATTGTAAGGTACACATGCGCTTGCACACACACACACACACACACACACACACACACACACACACACACACACACACACACACAATCACACATGCAGCACAGATGATGGTGGAGAGGCTACATGAATCTCTGGCATACCTTTTGCTTAGCACTGGATTTCATGTCCATGTTAGCACCACCCTGGCTACACAAGAGTCATCCCATCACCACAGGGAGCATCAGTGCACCAAACTTTTTCTAAGTAGCATGCAGCCCATTGTAAGAGATAGTATGTAGGTGGCTATCACCACCATGAGTGCAGGACATTCCTTAAGTTGAGTGTCATACTTAGCATCAGATAGCAGATTTGCAGCCCAGTGACCCAGACACAATCACTACACACACTGTGTCAGAGAACTTGAGTGCGTTTTGTGACCTGTGCAAGGAAGTGCAGCCATTGCAGGACATCCTGCAACACATGCAAAGTGAAGTAGCTTATAGGGTTCATAAACAGACACTTCTGCTGAGGGTGGTCCCAACTAGTCTCCACTGCAACATCCATAAGTATGCTGGCAAATGTCTACTGAGGCCATTCAGAGGAACAGATATGAGATGCACAGTCACAAGCCTTGCACAGACAACATCATTGTCCTCATTGTCCATAGCTGCTTTCACCCTAAGGCATGGATATGTCCCCTGTGAAATGCTGAAAGGTCACTTATAGCAAGGATACTTAATGTTGTGCAAACCTTTTTGTGCATCAGAATAAGCAGTCAATGCATCCTCCATGGTTCATTGTGAGAGAAGCGCATGTCTACTGACTCCCATATGAAACTACTGCTCCACTGCAGTAACACCCCACCAGGCCAGCCACTCAGGATCATGAACTTCCACATCATCCTACTCCTCTGTTGACAAGATGTGGCCTTACATGGGTTTATGGATATTGCCCTTCTACTGCCTTCCACATTGGAAGGGCCACAGCAGAGTTCTTGTATATGCTGCTAAGGTGTTATGTCATCCATTGGACAGGATACTGCCAGTCTGATACTGTAGGTCCTCATATACTTCCAGCCATGTTTCACCTCATCTCTACACTGGCACTGGCTGATATGATCTCTGCCATTTCCCCCACCAACCTCCTAGTCTCATGCATGACTATCACATCAACATCCCATAATCCGTCCACCTATGTTAGCATTACTGTTCCCTGTCACTGTGACTTACCCCCACCTGTGCAAATGATGATGATTGTACCCTGCCCATGCTCTAACCATGTAGGTCTGATAAAGTCAGATGCACAGCATGGCCTATCAATGCACTGTATTGTATAGTTCAGGTGTGTGAATGTATGCATCAGTTATATTCTGTGTTGCCTTTATCATAGCCAATAGTTGCAGACTGGATGGCACATATTTTCCAGTGCCACAATGTATTGTGCATCTGCCTAACAAGGGGGCACCACTGCAGATGGATTCTCCAATGACTCCTTGCCTGCTGCCACAGGTCTGTCTTGTGGTTCTACAGTGTCGCCATGTTGGAACTGCTTTCACAGCAACATACTGTCTAGCATGGCACAGGCAATGTATCTATCTTTCTACAGACAATACTGCCTTGCACCACCAGATGTATCCTTGCAATGGAATTAAGTCTCCATGAGTACAAACACATATTTGTCAATGTTCATTACCTGCAACAGTGTGGTGGTATATACCATATCTGCCATGGTCTGGGTGCTGTAGATATGGGCATCAGTCAGGTTCCACAATGTATCCTGCATCGCGTGCAACACACAATAGTGGACACCATTATGATTAGCTTCCTACCTATGTTCATGGGTACAGTATATTGAGGACTCTGTGGGTGGCAATGTGCACTTCAACCAAATAGATGACCCTGTGGAAAGACCCCACATGAGTTATTAGTATAGGCTGTGCATGTGTCTGATGCAGGAATTATGAGAACTACCTGGATTGTGCACAGAAACGCACTGCTCACCATCTGACAGTTCATGGATTGGAAGTCCCTCTAACTGATATGTAGGGTGACACATTCAAGAGATGGGGCCTTAATGGTAACATGATTGCAGCCAATGGCACCAAGAACATCTGGAAAATTTCCAGTGTCATAGGATGCCTGCTTAGTGGTGGTTCTCTCCTCTGCTGTCCATGGAGACCATACATGCACTTCCACATGTTGCAGCATCACATCAAGGAGCTGGTACAGGATTCGCAAAGCTGTTACCTGTGAAACTTCTAAAATGTCCCTTGTTAAATGCTGAAAGGTCCCCATAGAAAGGATAGTTCATAGATTCTTAGGTAAGTACTAGGCTAACTGCCCTTGTGGGTCATTTTAAATCTAGACAATTTTCCTTTTTGTGCTCAAAATAATCTATCTCATTTGGTTATAGATTGGCCTTATCCATACCATGATCAATAGTTATATATTACTGCTAATGAGAATAACTTGGATTATACCATATATAATATGAGTAGATACATGTGTAGGATAAAGCATTTAGTAGCTGCATCTGTCCATTAGTAGTAGAGGGGACAGACCTAATAAATTTTCTGTTTTCCATCCATAGATCTAAGTAGTGCTTGAAAACAGACTTGGATAAATTTTGCTTTATGTGGATGGGGTGTCTGGTTCACAGCAGCAGTATCCTCTGTGAAATATACCTGTCCCTCCAAGCCATTCTGTTGATGCTGCAGAAGATGTTTAGATCCCTAGACTGAGTATTTCTGATGCAATCTGTCTTGCCGATGTGCAGTAAATCCATCAGTTGGAGAATACCTTGTATGCCAGACACAGGTCACCTCTTACCAGTCAATAGTATATCGAGTATAGTAACAAGGCTTTGAGTTTGTCCATGCAGGACATATTGTTTAGGCCTTGTATCCTTGGTATCTCTCCTAAGGTATCTCTGTGGGCATTTCAGTTGTTGCACGTGCCTAGACAGATACATGCCAAAGACATCATTATATTCAGTCACTGGCCTAATGAGCACTAAGGAAAAGGAAACAATGACATCCCTAGACAGAATCCCTTTGTTTATAAGCTGTGCAATATAGAAGGACTTTCTTACAATAGATGCATGTTGGTCAAACATTAGGTCACTGCCCACATAAGTTCCCAAATCCTGAACAACTGGGTCAGCTGTTTAAGAGCATGTTGTCAGTGTGGTAGTTCCTGGGGTAGATGAACTCTCAAAAGATACAATAATGCATTTTTTTGGCATTTAGTTGCAGACTATGATTTTGACATCAGTTATTTATTTGAGACAAACCTTCCAGCAGGATGGGTAAGTCATTTGAGTATTCATATATTACCCCAAGCTTGCAGTCATCTGCAAACTTAGTCAGCCATAGTCCTTCAGTATTGTCTTTTACAGCAGAAAAGTAGATGCCAAACAGGAGAGGTCCCAGCACAGAACCCTGAGGACTCCACTGGTGACTGCTGTCTTTGTAAAGGTAACGTCCACCATTTTGATTATCTGCATCCTATCTGTGAGCCATTTGCAATACAGCAGGTGACATAGGGGATTATTCCTAGTTTATTTAGCTTTTCAACTACGCATGAGTGGGGAATTGTTTCAAGAACTTTGGCCAGGTCAAGGTATGTGGTGTGTACCATTTTGCCATCTTCCATTGCTTTGGTGACCTTTTCAAAAAATCCACCAGGCTGAGTAAGTATGACCCTCCCTTTATGAATCCAAACTGAGACTGGTCTAATGTTTGGAAATTCCCTATAGCCTGATTGATTAATTCCATGATAATTCTTTCCATGGCTTTGCATATGACGTTGGTCAGACTTATGGGTCTGTAATTGCCTGGATCTTTGGAGTGTCCTCCTTTTTGCTGGGGAATGACTTTAGCTGTTCTCCATTCACTTGGTACACAACCTGCATGGAAGCTGAGAATGAGCGGTGTTATTAGTGGTGTGGTTAAATCATGCTTTATGCTATTTAAATTGCATCCACTGATATTGTCAGTAGGCATAGTTGCAGTATTTTTAGCTTTTGATAGCACTTGAAGGACTTGGTTTTGTGTGATAGCTGGAGGTGACAAAAATGGACAGCAACTCATGTAAATGTAGGTCTGTAGCAAACAGTACAAAAACAAAAAAAGCCAAGCCAACAACATCAGGGAAAGCGAACATTTAATAACAATAAAATCCACAACAGTAGCTAGAGGGGACAGACTTAGGGGAGAAAAGGGTAAAATTAGTGCTAAATTTATCCGCCAATAGGTCAGCTGTATCTTCAGCCTCAATGTAGGTAACATTGTTCACAATCATCTTAGTGCATTGCTGCATTATGCTTTTGAGAGTGCATAACTAAAAATACCTTGTGATTGCCTTTGTCTTAGGTAGCTATTTTAACATCAAACTTGGCATTGGTGGATTTTATTAAGCTCCTGAGTTGTTTGTTTATTTTAGTGGCAATGGCTCTACCATTCTGGGAATTACTCTTTTTACTTTGGGTCAAGATTCATTTTCTTTTGTTATAAAGCTTGTTGATATTATGGCTCCACCATATGGGTTTGTTTCTGGGGTTTGCCCTGCAGTTGTTTTTACAAAGTACAGCTGCATCTGTGTGGCTGTTTACATCCTGGTATAGTGTGGTGATGTACATTTCTGCACATTCATTGGAGTTAACTGGTTCTGGTGGGGATTTGAAGCTTGCCAATGTATAACTTAAGAGTAGGTAGCTTGTCTTAAAAAAAATTCTAAAGCTACTTTGAGTGAAAGAGATCTCTGGTTTCAGTTGTATTTCAACTGAGACCGCTTTATGGTCAGACAGTCAAGTGATGAAGATATGCAAAGGATGGTGCAAGATGCTCCCATATTAGTGAGGACAAGGTCCAAGATGTTATTTCCTCTAGTGGGTACTCTGACTAATTCCAGGGCATTTGTATTGACAAAGTCCAGGAATCTCAGTGCTTGTGCACTAGTGATGGTGTAGGTTTCCAAGTCTATAGCTGAATAGTTTAGATCATCTAGGAAAATGGTATTGGGTTTAATACAGAGTGATTCTTGTTCCTGTAGATAAGCATTGTGACTTTCTGTGTCAGTGAGTTTACTATGTGTGAGATTTTTGCCTCCAAGGATATTTTTATATATATATTTATATATATATATATATATATATATATATATATATATATATCTATATCTATATATATATATATATATATATATGGGTTCATATCTATTCATCGAAATGACATTACATCGACTTTCATTACATCGACACCGATTCACCGACAGTACTGTTCATCGACATGTGAATTCATCGACAAGTCATTTCAGCGACAACCCAGGTTGAAATATCGCTGACTAGGAAACGGAACCTTACACCGACTAGGAAACGTAACCGTACACTGACTAGGAAACGGAACCTTACACATTGCTGGACAATACTAAATATACTTGTCTGCAACAAGAAACATCTGCAACAAGAAACATATGTTTTCCCAAACACTCCCCAGAGTATATATAAAGTAAATGTAAAATGAGGAGACTCTACACCATAGTAGTATACAGTTAAGTTAACTGTCCTCCCTAATAAACAACGTACACTACACACAAGTATTCGGGATCCTAATGCATTACTGCTGTACAGCAAATGAATTGCTCACTGAAGTAAACAAAGTATAAACAGCACAGCTACCTGACTGTCAGGCTAGTGCCTACCTAACGTTGCGGGCATGTACGCTACATCTTCAACAATCTAGCTATACCTTCCACGAATTCACTGTCAGAGTAACTGTCCATATTAGCAATCAGATTCTGGAACCGCTGCTGACGGTAAATAAGTTTCCTATGTTTGGGGGATGGTGGGCAGCCTGTAGATAACCGTACCCGCAGCTCGTCTACCCGGTTTTGTTCGCGACACAGTGTGTGTAGTAGGTACCGTAAATCATTACCCCTATCACACAGTAGACATTTCAACCTACGGTGCCAGGCTTCAACCTTGTTCTGGGTTCGGGGCAAACACATCTGATTCAACTCATAGACATTCCAGAAGCTGATAGGGAATAGCGGCGGAAATCGCATGGCAGACGTAAACCTTGTTTGGAACTTACGTTTCTTGCCATAGATGTACCAGTCTGCAAAGTACTGCACAATGTCCTTGCCTTCCTTGGGGAATTTACTCTTCAGTTCCTCAAATGTACCCTTCACCCTATCTTCGGGTAGGAACGCCAAAGCCACAAGTGATTTCACAGCCAACTGGAATTGCTGTGACTTGTTATACATGCTAGCTAACCCTAAGGATTGTATCTTTCGCCAGACATTCTGGCCGAAATGGAAAAGGCAGCCCTTGGATCGTACTTCAGAGAAGTTGATCCTCACACTTTTCATTGCGGCTATTTCAAAGTCGCACAACACATATTTCACATCAACATTGAACCAATTTGCTGTTAACAAATGGAATATGCAACTCCACAGGTAGTTGTACGCTTTCAGCGACTTTTTCGACATCAACGCATAGACAAGTGGGGCAAACTTCATATCCTCTCCGTGTTGCAGTATGCCATGTATACTATATAACTGCCGTATGCACACACCTTTATTGAAAAACGTGCCATCCATTAACCATATGGTTGAGTGGCTAAGGTCACGCAGGTTATCTGTGGTACTAAATGCTACCACTGTGGTGTCTGTAACCCTATTTGACATCGCTTTGTGTATGAACATCCCTGTTTTCAGGGTGAACTGACTGAAATCGATGTTATCTAGCGTCAGTTGTGCCTGTGTCATAGGGCCGCGCCGCAGCTTCCTCACCCGGTTCACCTGCTGTAACATAGCAGCTCTGCTTGGTAAACTATCTATGGTAGACAATGATGTTGACGCTACTGCATCATCTACCACAAGTGAAGGTGTATCCCTCGCCATACCAGCCCTACATTTCAACTCACTACAGACAACGTACCGCTCCATTTCACCCAGGTCAGCGGAATGCGAGTGTGGAACGGACTTTTGCAGTTTATCCCCGTCAGGTAGGTAGTGGGTCACAGCCCTGCCTTTACAGTGCTGTGTACATTTATATTTACAGGCCCAGTACCGGATACTGTCCCTTGTCCTCTCTAGGTAATACAGGTAGTTATCTATGATTAGCATAGCTTTCATTCTTTGCGACCATACAGTGGGGTAGATACATCCTATCTCACCCGGGGCAGACTGGTATGTGCTCACCATTTTGTCTGGTGCTTAGCACGGTGTGTTTCCGTTACATGGTAATGTATGCTCAGCGCTACGTCATCATCATATGTTCTCCTGGTGTATGAGTGAGATCGGAGTTGTATGGTGTGTAGTTCGTGCTTTAACCCTCCGGGTAATTTGTCGGTGATGTGTAAGTCGATGAATTCACATGTCGATGAACAGTACTGTCGGCGAATCGGTGTCAATGTAATGAAAGTCGATGTAATGTCATTTCGATGAATAGATATGAACCCATATATATATATATATATATATATGTTTTATATATATATATATATATATATATATATATATATATATATATGTTTTATATATATATATATATATATATTTAATATATTTTTATATATATATATATATATGCACATGCACATCTCTCACGCACTGCGTTATGCTGTTTGAGTAGTAGATGATCATAAGACAGCATGAGACAATTCTTACACTGTGTCAAGATACCCATCTCAATCAGGCTGGCTACATAAGTTGTGGGGAGGGGTTGGTCTGTGATACCAATAGGAATTACTCTGGGAACAGGCGTAACTATAACTGCATGGAGTTCTGTTTTACTATAATGTTTCGGTGGACTTGCTACTAAGTATTTACATTTCAATACAAACAAATAGCCTGAAAATGTTTTTCTGCCACCAGCAAGAACTAGTAAACTAATTATAGTAAAAAAAAAACCTCATTAATTTGATACTAAAATCAGTACCTGTATGCTCAATATTAAGTAATTTTATCAAAGGTCTTTTAGCCAGGTGAGTAGTTTAAAGGAAGAGACTTTGCAAAATGATACTTATGTTCTTATAGGTTCATAAGTTCATAAGGTGTTTACTAGGCTAATGACTACAAGAGCCTATTTAAGCCTAGCTATACATCCCAAATCTCTGACAAGTTCTGGTACCCTTGATAAGTGTAAGCAGGGGCTTGGGAGATGAAACATTTACAAGCAGGGGCCTGAGAGATGAAGTATTTACAGGTTGCCTGTGTCAATTAGTGACATAGGTGCCAAGTCCAGTATGAAATTCCTGTTCCTCATCCAATTGTCCAAGCTACACTTGAATTGGGTTAGGGAGGAACTCTGCTTCACATGGATGGGGAGCCTGTTCCAGAGATGGGGTACTCTGGATACATACCTGTCTCTCCAGCAGGTCCTGTTTATATCACAGGCAAAGTTTAAGTCTTTAGAATGGGTAATACAGCTGCTGTTTGTTTTGCTCATATGCAGGAGGTCCATCAGACTGGGGTCTGACAATGTCCTGTATGCCAGGCATAAATCTCTCCTCAACAGCTGGCAGTCGGCATAGGACATTTTTCTTAAACCCTGTATTCTTTTAGTGAGGAACCTCTATGGACTTTCCATTTGTTGGATATGCCTGATTAAGTACATACCAAAGGGGGCATTGTACTCAATGATAGGTCTGATGAATGCCAAATACAGTGGAACAATGATTTCCTTAGACCGAGATGCCATACCTTTGTTTATAAGTTGCAATTTCCTCACTATTGTAGGCATGTGATGGACAAAGGCTAGATTACCGCCTATTTGTCTCCCCAAGTGCCTGACTATTGGGTCATCTCTAAAGGATGTGTTGTCAACATAATAATTACCAGGGGTGGATGACTTCCTGAAGGATACTATCCCTGAGGGACTCCACTTGTGACAGGTCTCTTTGTAAAGGTGGATTCCCCAATTTTAACTTCCTGCCTCTTGTTTGTGAGCCAGCTGGCTATCCGCCAGGTGACATATGGGTTTATACCTAACCTCTTGATTTTGTCAACAATGCCTGAGTGAGGTATTGTGTCAAATGCCTTGGCTAGGTCAAGGTAGGCAGTGGGAACCATTTTGCCCTCATTCATTGCTTTGGTGACCTTCTCAAAGAAGTCCACCAGATTGAGTAGGCATGACCAGCCATTGATGAAACCAAACTAGTTGTGTCCAGTGTCTGGAGGTTTACTATATCATTATTGATCATTTCCATGATAATTCCCTACATGGCTTTGCATATAAGACTAGTGAGACGTATAAGTCTGTAGTTTCCAGGGTCTATAGATGCCCACCTTTGTGCAGAGGGACGACTGTTGCTGTTCTCCATTTATGAGGCACAAAGCTTCTTTGGAGGCTATGAGGCTATGGTTAAATAGCAATTCCAGAGGACCTGATAGGTCATGCTTCATGCTGTTTAGAAGGCATTCTTGGATATTGTCTGGGCCCACTGATGCAGTGTTCTTGGTTTTAGAGAGAGCATTAAGGACCTGTTCCCTAGTGATGGCGGTGAGAGTTATATTTAATTGTATTCCCTGAGGGGAAGTTGAGAGAGAGGGAATACTAAAGTTGGAGCTGAATTTGTTAGCCAGTAGGTTTGCTATATCTTCTGGCTCAGTATAGGTGGCTCCATTTAGAATGAGCTCTGCACACAATTATGTATTACCTTTGAGGTTGCGGACATAACTAAAGAATGCCTTGTGGTTGACTGTGGCATGAGTGGCCAAATTTGCTTCACATTTGGCTTTGGTAAACTTTATTTGTCTTCTGAGTTGTTTGTGTAGTTTGATGAGAGTGCTTTTATCCTGCTGGGTGCCATGATTTTCTTCCTTCTGTTATAATGCCTATTGATTTTGTGATGTCACCAGGGTGGCTTATTTTTTTATTTAGTTCTGTACTTATTCCTGGTGGGTACAGCTACCTCTATACAGCTATTAATATGCTTGTATATGGTTTCTGTGAGCAGTTCTGCATAAGTAGCAGTCTTCTCAGGGTTTATGGGGGCTTAAAACTTTGCCAGGTTATCACTTAATAGCAGGAAGTTAGCCTTAGAGTAGGTTCTGAATATTCCAGGGTTAGCTGGGGGTCCAGGTTTTATTTTTACTGCAAAGGAGTCACTAGGGATTGTGTAACAATCTCCCATATTAGTGAGGACCCGATCCAGAATAGTTGCAACCCTGGTTGGTGTAATGACAATCTGGTCCATGGAGTTTCTGTTTACAAAATCCATGAATCTCTGTGCCTGTACATTTGGTGTAATATAGGATTCCCAGTTAATAGTGGGGTAATTAAAGTTATCCATAAATATGATATTGGGTTGGATGGTGAGTGTTTTCAGTAAGTTTAAATACATGGTAAGGGTTTCCTGGGTCATAGAAGGGGACCTGTAGATTCCAAGGACGTGGTATTGGATTTTGCCTATGGTAATTTGAACATGGATAGTTACCCATTCTCATTGAAGTAAGTAGCTGTTCTTTGAACAAACATGGGAGATGATTTTAAAAAATGAACTATTTCTCTTTCACTTATACATAGTGCGATATTCGTCACATATACCCTAGATCCATTTTTACTTCCTATTCATTTCCTTATTAATTTTTAAATATTTAACATTACCTTATGAGTCTAGGGAGTTGGTATTTTTCTGATCACATATATGTTTGTTGAGGAGATCGTTGTTTTTCATTAATTCTGTTTGTTATTGCACTGATATTGAATTTGTTAATCGTCTGTTCTGGTTATGTGTTTTCAACAAGGTCCTTTAGATATTTTCTTATAATTCTTAAATATAGGAGTTTAATGCTTCTTTTTGTAATAAAGTCACCTAATCCTGGCAGTGCTTGCACTTCTTACAGCTGCTGCTTTTTGTTAAATATAATCTATCCTCAGTATTTCCCAAATTCATTGATCATATTTAGCACTTCCCTCATATTTTGTCTGAATATTTCATTGTTAAAATGCAATCATCTACAAATAGTCTAAACCATGACTTCTTTTCACCTTCGTAATCAGTTTTCTGGAGTTCTTCCCTAACTCTTATTGCTACACCTTTTGTCATGCATGTGAACAAAACAGAAGATAATGGGCAGCCTTTCCTTGCCCCTCTTTCATCTGTTTTCATTTTTGCAATGCCTTTATTCACTATTTGTCTACGTTAGGACCCTTGCACATTGCTTTAATCCATATAGGAAATGAACTCCAGATTTCCTTTGTTCTGAAAATTTAAATAAGGACTCTCACTCTATAGACACAGAACAATTTTAATGTAAAAAAACATAATGCTTGCTCTACTGTCATTAATGTCTCTATTCTATCTTAAAAATAGCTGTCTTCAAATTATTGCTAGTGTGTTTTCTTTTATAAATTCTCCACTTTTGTTGAATCATCTTACATAAAATCATACTTAATCTAATTGCTAATATTTTACCAATATTTTGTATATATTTATTTAGAAGTAATATAGATATGTCAATTTCACAGATAATGTTATCTTTTTGGAAGTATTACCAATTTAGCTGTTTTCATACTTGCCATACATTTATGATATTTTCTTTTTCAGTTTACAAAAAAATATTAACCAATTCTCTGTGTAGTTTTTGCTTCCATATTTGTATAATTCACCTGGAAAGCCATCTAGGTCTGCTATTTTTTTCCAGCTTTTAGAATTTTGACTACTAATTGGACTTCTGCCATAGTTATATCTGCATCTAATTTATAAATATATTCTTATGATTATGCTATGCCATCTGATTTTTTTCTGATTTCAGTTCTTGTGGTTTATGTACTTATTAGTGACAACTTCCTAGTAATAATCTTTACATTTTCTTTTATATCTGTAACTTTGTACAGCTTAATTACTGCTACTATTCAGTGTCTGATGCTTATACATTCATTTTTTCTTTAAATCTCTAAGCCAAATATGTATATTTTATCTTTGCACCCATCAGAAATCTCCTTTGTATATGGTTTCCATCTTTACTTCTATCAATATTACTTGTTTTAATTTACTTCTCAAACCAATCTCAGTTTCATCCATATATATAGTCCCTGATTCCAAAAGACTTGCCGTCAGTGTAAGTGAACACATACTGAGAGCAGACTGAGAGCAGGTGTTTTGGAATCTCTTCCCCATAGTAAGCCTGTTTATAGACAGACCATACACTGAAGCAGGGGTGTAGCTAGGATTTTCAAATTTGTACTCACAGCTCTGAAACTGCTACCCCCCTCCCCAGCCAAGCTACGGCCATTCTCGTAATTCACGGTTCGCTCTTTTAGTGTTGATGAAGAGGCATTTGCTGTAATGCGTCTTCAGTAATATAATTTAGATTCACTCAAACTCGGTCCCTTGACTTGAAAAGAAATGAACCTGAAAGTCAGTTCTTTGAAAAATGCAGCAAGGTAGTTGGGGTAGAGGATTCATGCTTTTGTTTTCTGTAACTAAGGTACAGGTTTTGAGCTTGAGTAAATTACTAACAACCTGCTACCCCTAGCTAGGGTGTTTCATTCACACACACACACCCCTACCTACCTCTTAGTGCAAGAAATATGGACAAAGCCTAAAATAAACAGGGACAGATATTAAATAATGCTCTCGTGAACTTAGAAAGTTGCTAGAATAACAGGATATGTGCTAGTATGAGAAAGTTGCTAAAATAACAGGATTTGTGCTAGTATGAATTTTTCTAAAGGACATGAAGTCTGAAACTCAAATGTCTCGTTATTTAGCAATTCCAGCCTTCAATGATTTTCTAGAAAATCACAAAATTTATGAGGAACAGACAAAAAATATGGGTCAAAAATCTGGACATTCTGCAAAATATGGACAGTTGAGAGGTATGCTACCTACCTACCACACACACACACACACACACACACACACACACACACACACACACACACACACACACAAAACTTCTCAACCTCTTAGAACAACAAACCCATAAATAAAAATGAGGCAAACGCCCAAAAATAAGGACTTTTTTTTTTTAAGAATTGCTCTTATAAACTTAGAAAGATAATAGAATAGTAGTAGGTCTTGCATTAGTACGAATTTTCTGAAAGGTATGAAATCTGAAACTCAAATGTCTGCCATTATTTTCTAACTTCAGTCTTTAATGATTTGCTACTAATTTGCCAGAAAAACGCAGTTTTATGAAAAACGGACCAAAAATGTGATGCAAAAATATAAAATTGCCACACAATACAGCTGGGAACCTGTCAAAGAAGGGACACCATTTTAATATGAGCACTGTTAACTTGAGCAGCTAACAAAATTAGAGAATCTACATGCATTTCTGAAATAAAAGTAATGTATAACTCCGATCATTACAGTTATTTATAATTGTAAGCCCTCCACGTTTTCTTCCAAAATTGCTATTTTGCTGAGAGATTATTAGGGGGAGAGCAACATTTTGAGCCAAAATTGTGGACAGTTGAGAGGTTTGGATATTCCTAATTCTATAAAGCGATTTATTTGCACATACCTCTCAACCTCTTGAACTATGATGTGGAAGAAAGCTATCCAGTTCAACTGCAAGGTCTCTGCTGGCATTGTATAATTTGTGGTGCAAGGCAGGAAAGAGTCTTACCCAATAGGCAACATCCACTAACCTTAAAGCTTCTATGAAATGTTCATAGGGCATCTGTTTGGAAAAGACTGCACCTCATTTCCAACGAAGAGCAGTGTTTTCCAATGTATAAGAAGTTCAAAAAATCTGTGGCAAAGACTGAATTTAAGACATTTTAAATGTACATTTATGTATACTTTTCTGTCTTTTAAATATACATTTTATTCCATATTTCATGATTTCTATATTTCTCCTTGACTTTTCACTGACGAAGCTGACTTTTTTATATACCTAATATTCATTTTATAATTGGCCACAGCTTGCAAACCTGGTTACATGAGCTTATCCGTGAGGATCAGTGCCCTACCCCAGAAATAAGATCCCTGATACCACTGAGCTATAGAAAGCATCATAATTTGCATGTGACCTGTAATTGTGAATATGAGAAATGACAAGAATAAACAGGTTATCTAAGAAGAGCCCCATAAGAAGAAACAGCTTAACTCAGTCCCTGTAATAGTAGAGATCTAACCATCAAAATATATATGAAACAAAGCTAATGTGCAAAACACAGACAAAATGCATGACCGACAAGAAAAGAAAGTCATAATTTACTTGTTATTTTTGTTACCACAGAATAAGGCTATAACACTGCAGATGATAGTTACTGACTGTAGCTGTGATTGGTAAATTTTAAAATACCTGAATTTTAAAACTGTGCTTTCAGAGCAAGCGCTCATATGCTTTATACATTTTTTTTAACACTCTTCAAGGAAGTACTGTTTTATTTGTTTATCTATTTCAGTTCTTTTGTTAGTAGGGAAAGGAGTGATGCAGTGAGAATGAATGCAAGGGACATGTCTAGCCTATAGAGCACCAAACTGGGTTAAATTACTTCCACTCTTTTCTTAGTTTTTGAGGGGTCATCTGAAACATTAATTACCTTCATGCAATCGTGTAGTAGAAAAGTAAATTAATGACCGCAGCCACACAGACCCATGACATCAAGAAGGATGTTTTCTTAAAGCTGATGTTCTGTCATGAGGAGAGTAAATACATCAATGTGTGCTGTAGTACACTGGAGAGAGCAACCATATTGGTAAGCATGCTTGGATGTTTCATGTGCTTTAATTTATTTATGTCTGGCAGAGATGAACGGCTACACATCATGCAGCCTGCACTGTCACACACACACACACACACACACACTACACACACACCTTACCTGATAATCTGTTCATGACACCCGATTTCCTTCCATCTTCACATTTCCCGCGCACGATAAATAATCCATTTGTGATTGTCTTCTTTCCCGCTCGCGGCCAGCCAGACATGACGTGGCTCACTTCCGTCTGGCTCGTATCCCCCTTAAAGGAGCCAACAACCTTTAAAAAATACGTACTTTTTTTTTTAAATGCGTTTTTTTTTTTTAAATGCTACCCTATCTTCTAAGAAGTTGTACTGAAATCAATACAGTGTGTATGCCTCCCGACGTCCCTGCACTGAAGTAAGTCACTTACACTGAAAGCATGTCTTTCTGAATCAGGGCTGTCTTACACTGACAGCAGTTTTTTCAGAATCTGGCCCATAGTGTATTGAAATGCATATGCATCAGATCCTTTTAATGGTGCTTTCTTTTTACAGCCACTGTTTTGTTGTAAATGCTGTTTTACTTTCCCCACCAATAAAGTCCCAGTTATGATTTATCTGTTATACTGCCTTTTAATACTTTTTGTAATTATGTTATTCATTTTACTAATCCTTCCTCTATCTCTGTTTATGATAAAGACATCTCCATATACTTTTTGTTGATCCATTTATTGTTGTACTTCCATTTTAAGAATAACTTGGTCAAGATATATCTTTTTATTTCAGTAGCCATATATATGTCTATTATTTCCTTAACTGAAGCATACATATGTTACATGCTTGGATTAGAATATTTCTTGTGCATGTATAGTGTCTAACTTGTTACATCTAACTCTTCATATAGCTATACAACCTACCTCTTGCTTTTCTTATTTTAAGAAGTTATTTGTATTTGTATAATATTCTTTATTTTTTCCCAAGGTTTCTCGATAAAGAGTTAAAGGAAAGTCAACTCTGGCTCATCCCTATTAGCAGAATAGATATTCTGAGTCCCCATATTCTTATTTTTGTTTTACCTATCAAGATCAATAAGCCCGCTTCTGCACTTTTAATAACTTTTTTATTACCACTCCAAACCCTTTTTAAAAGATATTCCCTCTAGTAGCCCACTGATCTGCTTCACTTACTTTCTTTTGAAATTTTGATTTTCAAAGTCTTCTTATGTCCTTGTATGCTTTTTGGTATGGCTTCTGTATCATGAATCACAATATATTTTAAGGGAGAATATACATACCAAGCACTTTTATTTCTGTGCATTCCATTTTTAATATTGTACTCTTTAAAAATTCAGGTTTTAAAATTCCTGTTAGAAGCACAGATATTTCCCATTCCCCGTTTTCATATTTTTGTTAGGTCCCTCCCATGTATGTCATTTACTGTGTTTATTTTACCTGTTGTTGCCCTTAATATCACCAATCTTATTTTTTAGACAAGAAACATCTTTATTGAATTATCATTTATAACAAAGGCAGTCATGCATTTGTATAAATAAAAGCAACCCATACTGACAAATTTTCAGTTGCAAACATTATGCATCACTTATAACCTATACAGTAATTGCCAGTCAAACATTACATAGCTCACTCAATTCCTGCCTTCCCTTAAACTTCAGTCCTCCTCCAAAACATTATTTTGCATGTATTGTTCCCACAATTCCCATTTTTATATGTAATTTGCTCCTACCCTTTTCTAGAGGTACCACTTCCAGTTTTTTTACCTTTGTTACTATAGTCACCTACTTAAGTATGGGTTTTTATAGGCTTTATTTCCGTTTTCCAGTAATTGCTTTTGTGGCAACCACCAGAATTAAACTCAGCAATGCCTTACTGTGTCTATGCAATTACAATTCCATATTCAGCTCTTTCCCAATTTGCTGTCTACTTCCACTGCCTTGCATTACTTAGGATCATAGGAGGTTACTAGGCTAATGACCCTGGGGCCCTTATAAGCCTAGCCAAGGGTTTATCCCCAAAAAGAAACCTTGGTCAGCACCTGTCACCCCTGTCAATGAGGGACACGGGTGAAACCCCTGGGATAAATTTGTGGTTTCCCATCCACTCATCAAGGTTGCCTTGAAAAGGGTCAGCGAGGTACTCTGTTTCAGAGAAGGTGCAGCCTCTGGGAGACAAACCTGTCTCTCCAGCAGGTTTTGTTGATGTTGCATATTGGATTCAGGAATTTTGAGTGGGTAATGCGCGAGGAGTTAGACTTATGGATATGAAGCATCTCTAGTAGGGCAGGGTCTGAGATTGCCTTGTAGCCAAGACACAGATCACCTCTGAGCAACCTGTACAATACCGAGTAGAGTGATAGTGATATGAGCCTGTCCACATAGGACAGGTGTTGGAGGCCTTGGATTCTCTTTGTGAGGTATTTCTGTGGCCTTTCCAGTTGGTGCAGATGTTTGGAGCAGTACATACCAAACGTGGAGTTATACTCAATTATTGGTCTAATGAGAGAGGAGTATAGGGAGGTAATAACCTCCTTTTTTCTGGATGAGATCCCTTTACGTATGAAATGAACCAAGTAAAAGGCTTTTCTGACCACTGCTGCTACATGATAGTCGAATGTGAGATTGTTATCAAACTGAGTACCCAGATCTTTTACCACAGGTTGTGTGTTTATGGGGTTGCTGTTGACATGATAATCAGTAAGGGCCATGTTTTTGCCGAATGGTATGTTGATACATTTTTTTGCATTTAGTTGAGCCATGACTTTGGCACCAGTCAGTAGTTGCTGTGAGACCCTCTTGTGGTATGTTAACATAATTCAGGGAGTCAGTGACAGCACCCAACTTACAGTCATCTGCAAACTTGGTCAGTCACACACTGTTTGTCTTTGCCTGAATCTCCAAGAAGTAGATGCCAAACAGTAGGGGTCCCAGGACATATCCCTATGGAACTCCATTAGTGACAGTTTTACTATCAGACATGAAGGGACCTATTTTGACCTTGAGGTTCCTGTCAGTGAGCCAGTTGGCCACCCATCTGATGAGATGGGGATTTACTCCAAGTTGTGTTAGCTTTTCAATGATGCCTGAGTGGGGGATTGTGTCAAAGGCCTCTGCCAATTCAAGGTAATCTGTGTGTACTGACTTTCCTTCATCCAAGGCCTTGGTGACCATCTCAAAGAAGTCAACCAGGTTCAACAGGCAAGACCTGCCTTTGACGAATCTGAATTGGGTGGGGTCAAGTGCTTGTAGACTGCCTATGTCTTTGTTTATCAGATCCATAATAATACGCTTCAAGGCTTTACAGATCCAACTTGTCAAGTTAATGGGGTGATAGTTTCCAGGGTCAGTAGTGACACCAACATTGTGAAGGGGATGACAGTGGCAATTCTCCACTCTACTGGGATGAAGCCTGTACTTAGGCTGTGGTTGAATTGGTTGCTCATTGGTGAAGCCAGTTCTTGCTGGAGATGGTGCAGAATACAGCCTGGGATACTATCAGGTCCCATGAAAGCTGTCATATTCTTCATGTTTCACTGTTGCAGTCATCACTTGTGGGTTATCCCTGCTGGGTAGCCATCGGTTGGCCTGAATACCAGAGTCAAGCTTTTCCCCTGCGCCGGCTTCTGTCACCTCTGGACTGAAATCAGGTCATCAGTGGTATAAAGGAGAGCAGTTGGTGCTATTACAGCAGTCTTTCTTGCCGTGGAGCCCAAAGCAAAAGTAGTTTGCATGTGTGCCAGTTGGTTGTTGCCAGACTGGAAGTTGAATCTGAAAACGACTAAAGCTAAGTACCCCATTGGGGACCTTTTCTTGCACTAACCGATGTCTGAAAAAGTCAATAATTGTCTCCGCTGTGGAAAACAAATACCACACCGAGACTTCCATACCTTGTGTGTTACTTGTCTAGGCTCAGACCACGACGTCCCCCATTGTCAGTTCTGCGCACTTTTCAATTCAAGGATTATTCGCCGTAGAGCTGATTTTGTAGCCAGGCATTTCTGAAGTAGTTCCTCGCATTACGAAATGGCATCCGTCAGTCAGCAGTCTGTGATGTTCCCAAAAAATGAAAAGATACAGAAATGGACAGAACACACAAACTTAAGCCTTCAGACAACCCATCCCAGAAGCAAGTCATCACAATTCTTAGGAATTCAGTGAGGCGCATTCGCAGCCCCTGATGTCTGACTCGTTTCCTTCCCAGGCCTTTACCGAGACCCTTTCAGAGTCTAGTATGCCGCCAGGGAATGCTTCTTCATCCGATCCCTTGGTTGTCTCTGCTTCGGTTGGATCCGGAGCCACTACACAGGCACTGGCTTCTGAGGAGGTTCTTCACACAACCGATTCAAGGCAACAAAATTTGCCTCCGACTACAGCCTCACTAAGGCAAATGGATTTACCAAGGTCTAAATGCAAGACCACCCCAAACAAAACAGTCTCTAGTTGCCATCTTACTCCTCCTCCACCGCCTCACACACAGTTACTGAAAATGGAGGAGGACCTCAGCACTTTCATCAGGGGTAACCATACCACTCCTTCTAAAAGAAAGAGGGATACTTCCCCTGAAGTTCACACAGAGCCAGATTCTGAACTTTCAAACTACCTTGATGAATACCCAGATGAGGAACAACAACCTCTCACCTCCTTTGAGGATTCTGATGCAGAGGAATCTATTCCTTTTGCCTCCACCCTGAGGATCTTTCATTTGGGGAAACCCTGCACACTCTCAGAGAACATTTCTACTGGGAAGCCCAAGATTATCCTCAATCTAAGAAAAGACAAAGAGAGTTTCTAGATCTTCCTCAGCACAGACCCTTGGCCATCCCTCCTACTCTGGATGTGTGGATGATGTTTTTAATGAATTTAGCCTCAATCCTGACACCCTACTCCCTGCTCCTAGAAAACCTGACAGGTACTATAGGGTGCCTGATTCACATAAGTACTTGTTTAAAAACCCTGTGGCAGACCCAGAGGTCATCACACAGGGGCCCAAAGGGCAAGGCCAGCTCATCTAAAACCCCAATTCCCTCTGACAAGGACTCAAGAGCTTTGGAGAGATGGGATAAGAAAATGTACACCTCCACAACCTTAGCTATTAGAGCTTTTAACTGCCAGTTCCATATGCTAAAATATCAACAGCACACCTTGGAACTTATGAAACAAAAAATGTCATCTTCACCTGACACTAATACTTCCAAAGAGTTAGCAGATCTTCTGCACTCTACTTCTCAAGTAGCTAAACACTCCCTGCACTGCAGATTCAATGCCCTAGAAGCCTCAAGTAGGGCCACTGTGGCAGGTTCAGTCATTAGGAGGCACACATGGCTAAAAGAACAGCCACTGCCTGATCATGTAAAATCAAAACTACTTGATGCCCCCCTAGATAAAGACCGCTTGTTTGGATCAAAAGCAGAGAAGGTCATAAGAATGATGGAGGATAAAACTAAATCTATGCAAACAGTAAAGGATTTCCTCCAAGTTCAACCTCCCAGATTCAGCAAAAACTTCCCCTCTAAGCAGTCGTCTTTCCCAGCCCCCAATAGACAGATTCAAGGGAGGCCTCGCAGGGGCAGACCAGTTAGACCACAAAACCAAGACCAGTGAAGAACTAAGCAGTGGCCCTCCACCACTCCCACAACAGGGAGTTCTAAGTCCACTCACTACTCTAAGAATGTGTAGACTCCAACTCTCCATCCTATCAGAGGTTAGGAGAAAGGCTATCCCTTTACAAACAAAATTGGCTGTCTGTAACAAAGGACCAATGGGCATTAAAAATAATT
This sequence comes from Protopterus annectens, assembly GCF_019279795.1. Lineage (NCBI taxonomy): Eukaryota > Metazoa > Chordata > Ceratodontiformes > Protopteridae > Protopterus > Protopterus annectens. Next base: position 515,853,830 of record NC_056734.1, on the reverse strand, counting down.
TTTCAGGGCTACAAATGTACCTTCCAACAAGTCCCAACCTTAACAGGTTACCAAATCTACCTCCAACTCAGTGGGCAGAAGCATTAAAACCACTGCACATACTCCAAGCTCTAAGGGCAGTAGAGCCTGTGCCACAGGAGGAAGCAGGAAAAGGTTTCTACTCCAGACTGTTCTCAGTGCCAAGAAAAGAAGGCACTTGGCAACCCATCCTCGACCTGTCCATTCTAAACACCTTCCTAGAGGTCCCAAAATTCAAAATGCTAACTCTTCAAAAACTTTTACCAATGCTGGGCAAAAGTGCATGGCTAGCCACCCTAGACCTAAAGGATACCTACCTTCATATACCCATAAGGGAGTCTTGCAGAAAATACCTATACTTCAGAGCAGGTTCACAACACTTTCAGTTCTCTGCACTATCCTTTGGCTTATCTACGGCTCCCCAGTGGTTGCCTTCTGCAAACAGCAAAACATCCAGATTTTCCCTTATTTGGACTACTGCCTAATTCAGGCAGACAACAAAGAGAAGTTACTATAGGACTTGCTCTTTGTACAAACAACACTAACCACTCTAGGGTTCACTATCAACAGGAAAAAGTCAAACCTAAACCCCTCCAGGCAGATCACCTTCTTGGGCGCGCTCCTGGACACAGCCTCCCAAACAGCCTTCCTCTCACCAGAAATACAGTGCTTTCTGACAAATTACTTCTCCCAGCTAGCTCTCAGAAAAATACTCCTGCATTCTGATGATTCCCCTGGCCAGGCTTTACATGAGGAAACTCCAGTGGTACCTAAAGAACCTTTGGTACCAACACTCTCACTCTATGGAGACCACTCTCCCCCTCATTCTATGCATAAGGAATGAGTTTCTTTGGTGGGCAGAGGCATGCACAGAACAAGGGCCTTCCCTTCACCAACCTTCCTCAAGGCCAGACTATCACCACAAGCACCTCAGACCTACTGTGGGGTGCTCATTTAGACACCCGGTGCACCCAAGGATCCTGGGACCTCAGGCAACTTCACTAGCACATCAACCTAAAAGAAATGATGGCAGTTCACAAGACTATCACATCCTCCCAAGACCACCTAAAACCAGGAGTCCTCCTCATAAAAACAGACAATGCCACAGTCATGTGTTACATCAACAAGTTGGGGGGGGGGCACTCCTACTGTCTCTGCCAACTATCCATGAGCCTCTGGCAGACAGCCTCCTACATGGGCCTTCACCTCATAGCCCATTATATCCCAGGAACAAACAACACCTTAGCAGACCATCTAAGCAGAAACTACTTAGAACCCCATGAGTGGAAACTCCAAAAGGGGACATTCCTCCAAATCACCCAGGCCTGGGGGACACCAGAGGTGGACCTCTTCGCCTCACATCACAGCAATCAGCTGTACAAATTCTGAACCAGGGAGTTCCACCCCCTCGCTTGGAAAGTGGATGCTCTCTCATTCCAATGGACCAATCTCTTCATTTATGTGCCCCCCCCCCGCCCTTACTCCCTGCTCAAAAGAAGGCAGGAAGAACCAAAAGCCATCCTTATAGCACCAGATTGGCCCAGGCAACATTGGTACCCCTTGCTGCTCAGCCTGACCAACGAGCCTTACAGGCCCCTGCCTTTAACTGCAGAACTCCTGACACAAGCTAGAAGGGAGATTCTGCATCCAAACCTGCACACTCTCAAACTTTCTGCATGGCTTATCCCCCAAGGACTGGGGATAACCCACAGTTGAATAAGCAGGTCCTAGACATTATTAAGGAAGCCAGAAGGCCCAGCACCAGGAAATCTTACTCAGAGAAATGGAAAAGATTCAACTCCTGGTGCCTATCAAAAGGTCACAGCAGCTACCAACCATCCCTTCCACTTATTCTGGACTACCTAGTGGAGCTACTTAACAGGGGCCTCTCCTTTTCCTTCATTAAAATCCATGCCTCAGCCATTTTATCACACTTTCATGCTGAACAGCCTGTCTTCTCTTGCCCTTTGATTAACCAATTCCTCAGAGGTGTGTCTAATATTAGGCCCTCTAGAAGGACACCCACTCCAGCCGGGAACCTGAACTTTGCTTTAGAAAAACTGACTTTGCCTCCCTTCGAACCAGCTGTATCAGCAGACCTAAAAAAACTTTCCTGGAAGACTGCCTTCCTCTTGGCTATTATTTCAGCTAGGAGGGTGTCAGAACTTCAAGCACTCATGGCCACCAAACCCTTCATTATCTTCCATGCAGACAGGGTGTCTCTCAGGACTAATCCCTCATTCATGCCAAAGGTAGTATCAGATGTGACCCTAAACCAGGCTATATCTCCCAACTTTTTTTCCAAACCCTCAGAATAAAGGGGAGAGAATTCTGCACACACTGGATGTGCACAAACATTTAAGATACTACCTGGACAGAAAAAACTCCGTTAGGAAGATGGATCAACTGTTGGTTGGCTTCGCCCCAGGGAAAGAGGGGAAGCCTATCTCCAAGCAGACCATTTCAAAATGGATATCTCACAGCATACAGTTCTGCTACACCTTTCATGGGAAAGCTCCTTCTAAATCTATCACAACACATTCCACTAGGGCAGCCTCTACTTCCACTGCCTTCCTTATTGGAGTACCCAACAGGGACATCCTGGAAGCCACAACTTGAACCTCAGTCCACACCTTTACCAAACACTACCACCTGCCTCTGTTCTTAAGGGCTCAGGCAGGCTTTGCCTCTGCAGTCCTGCAAGGCATGCTAGCTCAATCCTAGGAATTTCATACTTCCATCCTCCCCTTCCTCAGCTTTTGGAATCCTCCCACAAGTGATGACTGCAACAGTGAAACACGAAAAACATAGTACAGTTGTGAACACTTACCATAAATGTAGATGTTCGAGTGTATTCACTGTTGCAGTCCTATTTTCCCTCCCACCTTCCCATTAATCTTACCCTTTTTGGAGATTAACTGTCATTTATGTGGCCTTGGGCCACCAGGGGCTCTTTGAAACATTGCCTTCAAGGGGCTCCTACGGGTTAGGACAAGAAAAACTGAGGTAATGGTGCCGGCTGCTCTCCTTTATACCACTGACAACCAGATGTCAGTCCAGAGGTGCCAGCAGCTGGCACAGGGGAAAAGCTTGACTCTGATATTTGGACTGACCAAGGGCTATCCAGCAGGGATAATCCACAAGTGATGACTGCAACAGTGAATACACTCGAACATCTACATTTATGGAAAGTGTACACAACTGTACTTTCTTTGCCTTGGATAGGGCCTTTAACACTTGATCTATGGAGATGTGAGGTGTGGGACAAATATCGGGGATGTCGAAAGGGCCTTTGGGGGGGGATGGGGGGGTGAAGTTTGCACTGAACCTATCTGCTAGCAGGTTGGTTAAGTCAACAGGATCAGTGTAAGTGATACTGTTAAGTACTAATTCAGAACAAACCTGGGTTTTGCCATGGAGGTTCCTGAGGTAACTGAAGAAGGCTTTGTGGTTTCCCTTTGTTTTGCAGGCTAGTTTCGATTCATGATTGACTTTGGAGGTTTTCACTAGTGATCTAATTTGCTTGTTGAGGCTAAGGACAGAGTTTTTTCAATTTGGAATTTGTTCCTTTTTACTCTTGGACAACAGTTTCTTCCTTTTGTTGTAAAGCCTGTTGATAGAGGATATCCACCAAACAGGTTTGTGTTTCCTTGAGGAGCAGATTTTAGTTCTGTTGGTACAGCTGAGTCCATGCAGTTGTACAGGTGCTTGTATACAGCACTGGCATACCGTTCAGCATAGTTGTCTGCATCCTCTGAGGGGACGGTGGTGTGAAGCTACAGATGCCCTCTCTTAGGAGGTTGTAGTCAGCTTTTGAGAATTTTTTTTTTAGCTTGATTATGGCTGGGGGATTGGGTAGGATAGAAACTTCGAACAAGACAGTCCGATAATTTGATTACTTAAATATGTCCCCTTTTTTCTCCTTGCTGTTTTCTGAAACTTTGCATTCAGTTTGAAATATTTTTTTTTCTTATCTCCATTGCCTTTTGCGTTTTGTTTTTCATTGGCAACTTTTAAAACCTCCTCAGAAAGCCATTTTGCCTTTTAAATCATCTTTCATTTTAGAATATTTATTGATGCCACCTCCTGGACAATATCAGAAATGTCTATCCATAGTTGCTCAGGTGATCTATCCCCTAGGTTTAATCCCTTAAATCTATTCTTCTGCATTACATATTCACCTGGAATAATATTGTTGAGCTCATACCTTATTGACCTTAATTTTTCTTGTTTTAATTTAGTTCTAAATTTTGCATTAAGAAGCTGATGGTCTGAACCACAGTAAGCTTGAGGTTTTGTTTTTGCTGACTGCATCAAATGCTTCCATCTCTGACCACAAAATATATAGTCAATCTATGTTGGTATTGACCATCTGGTGATAGTCATCTGTAAGTCTATCTCTAAAGCTTTTGAAAGAGAATTTTGCTATAACCACTGATTTATTGTAGCAGAATTACAGTATACTGGTCTATGCCCTGTTTCATTTCAGTTTCCAAGGCCAAACTTCCCATCATACTATACTTGAATATTTCAACATAATTATTTTTTTCTTTACTGTACCTTTCTGTATCTCACTAGATTAGCATGATAAATCTTATAATCTTCTTAAGCCTGATGTAGTCTAGCAGAATTTATCTATTTCATCAGGATCTCCCAAGTAAACGATGCTGTTTAACTTGTAGTTTTTTCTTCCTGGAAAGCAACTCCTCCTGTTCTGGAGTCTTTCATACAGTCTTCTCTATACTATCTTTCTAAGCTCGTGTTTAATTTTTAAAGTTTTCTTCTGGTCTTGCATCTTTTTTTTTGTCTGGCTCCTCTATTATGGATCAACCTATATTGTAAGGAAAATACAGTTGCAAGCACTTTATATTTCTGTAAATTCTCTTTTTTCAATATTGTGCCCTGTTTTGATTGCTCTTCTTTTTGGTGACCTATTAAGTCCATTTCTTGACTGTCTTCTTCAAGTATGTTGTTTATTTTTGTTCAATGTCAATTGCCACAGTCATTTTAGTGCCTTCTTCAGTTATTATTTTAAGAACCAAATTAATTTCTCCATTTTATAATAAAGTCTTTGCTCTTTAAAAGTACCCATTGGTATTGTAAGATGGATAGAAGATTCTGGAATATTCTTTTTGCAGAGTTTTGTCCTTGTTGAACACTGTGTTCTGGATTTGTATAACTTCTTTTGAAAAATCTTCCACCATTTTAACATACATATTTTTTTATTTGATTTCATTTAAGTATTTTATTGATTTTTTTTTACAAGGTATTCTTTTTTCTGAAAGACATAAGTACACATTAAGACATATCTTGGACATTTTCTAACTCTGCAGTCTTTTGTTTCCATGTTAAATGTGTTCTAGTATATCCAGTAAAGCCAAAACATTTTGTTCACAAAAAGCTAACTTTTATATCCTATTGTATGCAAAAACTCTTGTGATCTTCTTCTTTTGGCTTTTCCTATTTAGGAGTCGCCACAGCAGATCACATGTCCGCTCATGATTGGCAGTGGAGTTTTATGGTGTCGAGTTGCCAGCCCAACCTTCCACAGAAGGCACACATACGCACTCACACCTAGGGCCAATTTAGAGTGTCCAATCCACCAACAGCATGTCTTTGGGATGTGGGAGGAAACCGGAGCACCCAGAGGAAAGCCACGCGACCACAGGGAGGACATGCAGACTCCGCACAGAAGGCAACCCAGCCGAGGATCGAACCAGGGAACTTCTTGCTATGAGGCGACAACGCTAACTGCTGCACCACCGTGGCCGCCCATGATATGCTCTCTTAATATACTTTCCAAGTATCTAAAATTTTCTTCTGTTTAATTATTTCTTCTTGCAGATTACAGATTTATTTATTTTTATTTGTAGTGACACATGTATATTTCTTTTTATTTACTGTAATTGCTTTCATTGTATAAATATGTTTGGAAGTTGCAGAGGCTTGTCCTTATTGGGCTGTGCCTGTTGTTTCATTGCTGTTCTGTGGGAGTCAATTCACTTTCGACATATGTTAGTTTCCTGCATAAAATTGCTAAATGTATCCTTCTGTGGAGCTTCTTTGAAATTTTCTAAATCATTTTATTAGTTTACATGAGGGCAACAGAATTATACTGCTGTTGTGACAGAAGTCACCACTCCCCCTCCCAAATTATTTTCTTTTCCTTCTATGTTATTGACAGACTGCTTCGGCATGGCATACTATTCAAAGAATGTTGATAAAGGTTGATCTGTTAAAAAAGAGATGTACAATGAACAGAAAAACAGAAGATTATAAATCTGTGAATGCTAACTATTGTTACAAATTATCATATTGGTAAACTCCTCTGAGCTCACCTAAGTGCATAAACATATAAATCTGTTGTAGTCTAATATTTACCGTTAGATTTTGGAATATTTGCTTACATACATTTTTTCTCCTATGACCAAGTCATGGCTGAAACGTGTCCCAAGGCTAAGCCCATCTACCTCATTAATAAATGAACAAAAAAATACTGGTTGATTAGTGGTTGATTAATACACAAGCTTTTAAGTATAAAGTCCTTTTGCATTTGAGTAGCAGCACAAATTTATTTTGGTGCCAGTTATCTACAGCAACTTCTTAAAAATCAGTCACAATAAAATGCTTCTGAATGGCAAGGCATTTTGATTTTCATTCCCTATTCCTGGAAAAACAGCTTGATCCTGACTTCAGTTTTATTTTATAGGCTGCAAGAATTGCCAGCTTGAGTGGATCTGTCTTGAACCTTATATTCATCATGACCCTTTCCAAGGTTTATACCTCTCTAGCTCGTGTTCTCACCAAGTGGGGTAAGTAGTTATAAGCAGTTCTAGTTACAGTATTGTCACAGACCTCCCTTGTATTTTTTATGTATTTCAGTATTTGATTTCCTCACAGGTCACCACTATTCAGCGTTGTGGTATTGCTGGGGAATACAGCAATAAAGGTCAATTTTTAGGATCAAAGACACTAGCCAGAGAAGAATAACTTTGCAGCTGATGCACTCATGATGTATTTTGGAAAGGATTGTATATCACATTAAAGAGCTACTTAGTCTCTACAGGGAAGCAAGTACAACCACGGTTCACAGTGCTGTGTCCAGGAATATCATGGCCTTAGATAACCTCATACTGCCTGTGTGTGCATAGGGCCAGTATAATCTGCAATGGCAAAAACTCAAACACCAATGACAACAACAGGTGCAGATTTAAAATATGCAACATAAAATCTAGAACATGGCATGATACAAAGAAACACGTTTCATGTTTGTATATAGCTTACAGTCATTACCTTCTAAGACTAATGGCTGTAATGGAAACATATGTCCTAACTTCCCCTAACTTTGCAGAAAATCCCTGATTTTTGGTTCGTATTTTGTCCCATCTATCACACAATTTTTGATTTTCTAGTAAATTATTGGGGATTACAGTGAGTCAGTAATACCAGAAATTAAAATTTTGTACTTTTTACTTTTCAAAAAATACATGTTGATGCAAAACGTGTTGTTATGTTAACTTTTTGTTTTTGTGGATTGGAATAATATTTTAAAAAAATCTATTTTTTGGTCTTTCTACCCCTAATTATTTTTTTGGCTTTGTCCAGAATTTTTGTGCAAATAAATTGAGAAGCATAAAATGAAGCACTGTTAAGATCTGTAATGCACAGAAATGTGGCAGAACAGAAATCATCTACAGTGCATTATATCCAACAGAAGTCTTTTATGGGGACAGTGCTCGTAAAGGAACAGTAAGTGTCCTGTGTAGTCCACCTCTGTATTGGTGTGTAGTAAATGATATGCGAATAAGAAGCAAGATGCCTGTAGTCTGTCTGTGTTTCAGCAACACTGCAATAAAACATTTGCAGCAGCCAGTAATAAGTGTTCCATACACTACATATGTTTATTTACCAATACGTAACTTAGACCAAACTGTAGTTTGTGTAAGAAAATGTGCCTCTATATGTGTGTCTGTGGTAACAACATTCTGAACTAATACATATGGGTACACCAAAGGACACATTTCTGAAACATTTGTGAAAAGCATTAATATACAAACAGCAACATGCCTGCAATGGTATAAAACACCTGAGCCAGGAAATTACATAAAAGGGAATAATTAAAATGCGAGGAACAAGTATAGCAACAAAATATTCAAGAATAAACATAGCTAGAAACAAAATACAGTGTATCATAGTACAGCATGCAGTGGCCTACAAGCTACAGTCTGATACAATCCCCGCAATTCTAGGTCACAAAATTGAATGCTAAAAAATACAGTAGCTGTGTGACTAGAAGACTCTAGTTTGTGCAGTTTTCTCAGCAGTACCTGTAAGTCACTTAATACCTAAGAAACACTGTCCATTGAAAGGGCCACATATAGAAGTAATCAAAAGAACCATGGCCTCAGTAAAAACAACATGGAATGCAGAGCCTATGGCAGTGATTCTGAAGCAAAATACTGTAAGCATTATAGTAGCAGATGCAAGCCCTGCATTGTGCAACACCTACAAAGACAAATGTAGTGTTAAAGAATGAGTGATACAAACATGTAGTACTGAAAAAAGAGCAGGCGTGGAATACTACAGAGCAAGGGATTCCACAAGTGGATACAAAAGTGAATACAAACCATAAATTTGCACAGTAGTTGTAAAGTATGACAGTGATTTGTGAGTATGATACCTTCAGTGTGGGATGTGACAAAGCAGAACAGTAAAGCATGACCTGTGATGTGACACTAAAAATCTACAGGAATTCATCACACTATCACATTAGCCATTACATGGAGCATTTTTGGTACACAGTATCTAGGCACAATAAAACAGTATCTGAACCTGCAAATTATAAGAAAGAACACCTATCACCAACTGTCAAGTGGCACAACAACTCACCTTATGGTGGCAAAGGGAGGCTGTTTGTCTAGTTAGACTATTCAAAATGTATATCAGAAAGAGAGCATATTGTCATGCCACTGATCTGCTAACCTTCACTGATCAAGTCCCACTCATTTAAGACACTGCTTATTGAGTATTTTTGGTGACTGAGTGTACCTGTTGCTGTTTAAATATTGCAGCTGACTGAATTAGGGGTCATGTAAGCATGCAGTAAATGAACTAAATTGGTATCACATATTACCAAATGGTTCCCTTTCCTTGTGCTTGTGTAATCTCAGAGTGCATTATTAGTAGCAGGGGGTATTGGAGGTCATGAAAGCTTTTTATCCTGAAAAAAACATATTTTGGTGCTTTTTGTTTTTGTCTTAGTGCCATTATTTGGCGTAATAATATATGTAGCTGGTCAATGTGGAAGGGTTTCAAAGTCTGCAGTTCTTTGGTGGCTGGTCAGCTAAAAGTAGTTTTGATGTATGTAGTCATTTGGTAAGGGGGCTATGATTTGTAAGGCTTCAATATAGATTTTTTTGGTAAGGTGCTCTGGATCTGTGTGTATCCATCATCTTGCATACCCTTTTTCTTGTGAACATCTTTATTAAATTATCACTTAAGAAATACTTACACATACATTAATAGAAAAGTAAACAAATCATATTAACATTTTATTCATTTACATGCATTTTACATTAAATATGGGTTATTTTCTTTATAACAACTGCCATTCAATCCAACATTACATAAACTGTACAATTCCTGTCTTCCCTTAAACCTGACTCCCCATCCTGAATATTATTCTGCAAGTATTTTTCTCGCATTTTCCATTAATTTTATGCAATTTGCTCCATCTCTTTCCTAAAGATCCCACTTCCAGTTCTTTAATCTCTTTTACAGTATACAATACTTTAAATACAGTTGGTTTAAATTTTGATTTCTATTTTCTAGTACTAGCTTTTTGGCAGCCAAAAGAATCAAACTTAATAAGGCCTTATTATGTCTAGGCAATTCAGATCCTGTGTCCCAGCTCAAAAGCACAATTTCTTCAGTTTCAACCATTTAACTCTGCCATCTCATTACACCCCTCAAAACACATGTTCCCAGTTATGTCTTTAATCCCCATCACATCTACAACATTTGCTGTCTACCTAAAGAAAAAGTCTTTGAAGTCCGATTGGAGTATAAAAGTACCTATGCAAACACTTCCAAGCAAAAATCCTAAACTGTCCTGGCATTTTTGCATACTTGAGAGCCATACTTATGTCCTCCCATTGTTCTCTTGTAAGCTACTTTTCCAGTCTCTCTTTCCAATATTTCCTAACCTCCTCTGATTATTATACTTATTATTCAGTGTTTATATACCTTAATAATTATCCTTTTTTTAACAGCAGCATCTATTCTACATTTGACTAGATCTCTACCAGAAAAGGTCTTTCAGTTAGGACTCCCCTATCCCTTTCTCTTTGCCTATACTCTGATATCAATCCATGGTAGGGAAGGCAGTCTCCAACCCACAGAAAAAGTCTCTTCTTAGCCTCAGTTTTTCTTCATATTGATCACTGCTGCAGTAGCCTTTAGCTATGTGGGTTATATCCTAGCAAGAATATAACAGCTAGCCAGCTTCCAAAGCTTTAGGGCACCTAACAGATGCCCAATCTGTCAAGCAGCTTGATCTGAGCTGACTAAAAGACAAGTGTGGGTGCAAAGCCATTAGAGCTTACCTGCCATAAAAGAGTACTCCCCTCTGATGCTTTTGAGGATTGTCAGTTGGCTTGTACTTTCCTTTGCTGGACAGATAAAAAAAAACGTCCATTTACTTAATTTTGTTGATGTTTTATTACTTTCTTTTTCAGGCAAGTGTGGTTAAAGATAAGAATATGCTGTGTTAGTGGAATGTCTCGAGACTCTAATGTACTTTTAAATGGGGTGCTTGTTTTTTTCTATCAGTGTAAAGGTCGTGTAAAATAACTAAAAACATTTTTTTCTGTGGAAAAATTGTGGGGGCTGACATAGTGTTTTAAAGTGTTTTTTTTTACTATGTTTTTCTGTGGACTGGTAATGTTTACTGGCAATTGCTGCTGAACACACTACAGATCCCATGGTCAGTCTCAGTCCTTCTTTCAGCCACAAAAAGAAAACAAGCAAACAGTGTTTGCTGCAACAGCAGGCTAACAGTTTGCCGCAGCCAGAGGAGTGTGCATCTGCAGTGACTATTAGTTGTTCCTCAGACCACTCATCTTTTACCCCGGAGCCCACTGTGGACTAAGGGTTAGCCATGTGTTCTGTTGGGATCCCCTATGTGGTCAAGGGAGAGCTACTCTTGTCAGTCCTGGTAGAGGGAATAGGGAAGTTTTCCCTCTTGTGTCACTATGCTGTGCCCATCCCTGGGTGAGTCTACTCCACATGACTGAAAACTCAAAATAATGAATTTCATTTTACTGTGACCACAATCCCTAATTTTTAAAATACTGAAAACTCATTTGACTGAGTCTCATTCACTGAAAGCTTACAATGCTGAATTTCAAAATACTGAATTTTAAGCCATAGATGTGCTGTCTGTTCCCCTTTGCCTGTGACTTGCTTGTGATAAGAAACATTACTGTAACTTAAAGTGCCGACTGTCAGAATACCAATAGTAGCGTACAAAGTAGTGTTGTAGTGTTCTGTACAGTACTGTAAGGTAAGTAAAAGGTATATGAGCTTTTCTCCACTGTAGTGCAATCCTGGAGTTAGTATATATAGTTGGGGGGGGGGGGGCAAAGCCACCCACCTAGTTTGGTTTTATATCATCCGGTTTTGGTTAAGAGGGTAAATAAGCAGTTTTGTAAGTTTTGAAAAGAGTTGTTGGTGTTGTAAGTGTGCATGTCTATGGCTTAAAATTCAATATGTTGAAATTCAGCATTGTAAGCTTTCAGTATAATGAGACTCAGTCAAATGAGTTTTCAGTATTTTGAAAATTAGATATTGTGGTCTCAGTCAAATGAAATTCAGTATTTTGAGTTTTCAGTCATGTGAAGTAGACCCCCCTGTGTAAGCTGCTGCTGCCATTGGTAACAAAGCTAGACACATTTTCCTGTCAAAAAGAAACAGAAAGCCAACCATGTATTTACTTCTCTTCAATTTTCTTTGAATATGAGTAGTTTACTGAGTCTGACTCAAGGTTAAATTCAGGCTGTTGATTCTTCTTGCAAAGTAGTTCCTGGTAAATGAAGGAGGGATTCCTGTTTTCCTGAAGAGATTCAAGACTCTGAATCTGAACAGGAAGATGCAGGGACAGATATAGACTTTTTTTCCTCAGATTTTTGATTCAGACTCAGAGGATAGCTCAGTTTCTGATATTGCTTCTGGGGGTTTATTTTTCTCTGAGTCTGTTGCTAGAATGTGCCAGTGTTTTCAGTAGGAGAACACTGAGAGTTCTCAGTCCCTCAGAAAATACTTTGAGTTGTTACAGAAGTATTTTCCAGAACATACACCCATTCTTCCTGTTCTGTCAGCTTTAGAAGACATGTGTGTTACTGCTTTCAGTTTTCCTGATAGTCAGCTAGCTGTCCTTAAAAAGGCAGATAGGATGCATACAGTTACTCAGTCTTTTAAGATGTTATACACTATTCCCAAACCTAATTCAGACACTATAGCTACAGTTGATCCCAATGCCGCTCACCTTGTAGTTAATTCCAATCCTATTGTTTGTGATAAAGTTGGAAAAATTATTAGTAGGTATGGGAAAAATGTATATACTTCTGCAAATTTGATTTTCAGAATTTTTAATTGTCAGGTTCATATGTTAAAATTTGTTCTGAAAAATGTAAAAGCATAAGGACTGATGTGATGTTGTCCTATCTCGGCTTCATTCTTACTAGGTTGGGTTTGTATCCGATCCTCGGATCCGTCTTGGCCTTTATTTTCAAGCTCGTGGTCCTCTGCCAGCTTGTGGCTAACTCCCTATCCCAGCATGCACTGGAACTATCCCCAGATCTCATTTGCTGCTAAGATTGATGTTCATCTGCATGTTCTGGCTAAGTACACCTTTTTTGATTATTTTGTAATCAATAATTCTCTAGTTAATTTAGATAATTTAGATAATTTAGTTTTCATAGCTTAGTGTGTCTACTCATGATTTGGTATTTTTCATATTTGGGCTGTTTCTGCCTTTTGGCCATTTTTTTCACTAGGCCTTGTATTTGTTTCCCTTTCCGGCTTGTGTTAAAGTGTAGTCACCCTATTTAGTGGTATAGTTCATTTAAATTAGAGAACAGTTACAGAGCCCGTTTTAGTTAGCGGGCTTTAACCCTAGTGTTTCTTGCTCTTTCCCTTCCCGGTTTGTTGCTAAGTTTAGTTATCATTGTACTGCTTCAGCTCATTTAAGTTAGAAAGCTGTAACTGGCCCCATTTAAGTTAGAGGGATAAGTCTTTGTTTTTTCTCTGTGTGTTCTGTATCTTCAGTAGCTCGACCCGTTTAAGTTAGAGGGTCCAGCAAAAAAAAAAAAAAAACAAAAACTGTTTGTTGTTGTTGCTGTTGTTCTTTCAGCTTAAAAAATATCTGGTAAGGAATCTAAACTGATGGAATTTAAAAAGTGTGACAGGTATAGCAAAAAGATGCCCCTTAGTGATAAACACATCCTTTGTGTTTATTGCCTTGGGGCTGTCCATCTCCAGGAGATGTGCTCTATTTGCAACTCTATCAATCATAGAGCCCTCATGGAGAAGAAAAATAAGTTGATTTTAAAAGATCTTCTTAAACCCCCCTTCAAAGAGGCACTGGAAGAAGGTCCAGGTTCATCTAGAGATCAGACAAGTCACCTTCTGCAAAGTCTGATAAATCAGACAAATCTATGAAATCTGGAAAAAGACCTTCCTTTTCTTCATCATTGGATCTGACATACAGAATTCCTAGACTGTCCTCTTTGGATCTGAATTCTGCTGGATCAGACAAGGTTCCATTGGCTCCGACACGTTCTTTCTTGGAGCCAGTGGAGTTTGAGCTTAAGAGCCAGTCCCCAACCTTGGAACTGATCTCACCTATTTTAAGATCGCCCATGCTACAAAAGACTAAATCTCCCACTCCCTCGACCCAATCTTCTAGGAGCCTTTCCGATGATGATGTGGATTGGGTGGTACAGAAGCTTTTACAGACACTGGCGCTGGCCATATTACTGTTGGATCCGACGCCCATGGCATCAGATCCAACAACATCCACTTCCTCTGCTCCAAGTCCTCCTCTGATCCAGCCTCTGGCTTCAAAGTCGGAAGGTCCAGAGTTAGTATTAGTGGAAGTGTCAGATCCGAGACCCACCATGGCTTCCATGGATCCGACCTTGACTGGGACATCCTCAACTCCATCAAAGCTGGAGGGGTCTAAGAGCCGACACTCTTGGGTCAGGTCCGGGGAGGCAAGTTGGATCAGACAGCTGTCGGATCCGACTTTGCTTCTCGGGGTCTCGGCTTGGGTGAGTTTGGCTCGTACCTCAGGATTGGGGCATCCTTTGGCTTCTTTGGATCCAGGGATACCCTCGAATCAGGGACGGGGAGCTTTTGAAGCCATGAGGAAGGTGCTGTCTCCACAGACAGGTCCACAGTCCTCTTTGGATATTCCTCCCTCTAGAGTATTGGTGCCTGCTTCTTTACCCCTGCATCCACAGGGACGCAGAAACCCTAGGCCTTAGGATGCCCCACAGGGTATCCCCCACACTTCCAAAATCTCCCCAGTATATCCTTCTGAGGAGGTCTCTCAGAAGAGACTGTGCAAGAGGCATTACTTAGACTCCCCAGAGGAGTCCATCACTTCTGATACTGACCTCAATGAGGCAGAAGGGTCCCCATGGTCACTTCCTGATGATGTCTCCTTTAGAGACATCCTGGAAATGTTAAAGCAGAGAAGTGGTTGAAAGTCCTCTAATCCTTCAGCAGAGGAGTCCATATACCTGAAAGTCTTTGAGTCTCATCCTTCCAACTCTTGGGTGACTCCGCCTTTCAATGATCTTATTGAGCCGGTTTCTCAAAAGCCGTGGGAGTCCCTGGATTCTGTGGAGCCTATTCGTAGGAGGCCAAACAAATTTATTACATCCCCTCTGACATATCTTTTTTGTGAAGGGAGGAAAGACTCTGTCTGCCATAGGAGTCTGTTTTTCCATGTCTACTAGACCTTATCCCAAAGGTCAGAGAGGTAGTGGTAAGATGTGGTTCCGAAAATCACAGAGATCTTTTCAGGACACACATGGTGAAACTTTGCCCAGAGGCAGAGGGGGAAGTAATAATGGAAGACGCTGACCTCAGGGCAGAGGGCATCCGCAAAATCAGGGCAACAGAGAATCCTTCTTTGGTAGGCCCTTTCAGTGCTCCTGAAAGGAGGCCCGACTGCCCAGCTCTGGAGGCATTTGGAGGTTACTTATCCTTGTACCCAGAGGCCTGGTGGCAACTTAACAAAAGACAAATGGGTACAAAGCATCATATCCAGAGGTTACGTCATCCCATTTTTCCTTCTCACCCCAAAGATGAAAAAAAGTTCAGGACGTTCCACCCAGTCAAAAGGAACAGGCAACTCTAGAAATTCGAAAGTTGTTAGACAAAAGAGTCATCTAAGAAGTCCCTGCAGACCAAGTAGGATTCGGAACTTACTCAGGATTCTTTTTAGTTCCAAAGAAAACAGGGGACTGGAGACCAATTCTGGAACTCAGCATTCTAAACAAATCAGTAAAGAAAAGCAAGTTCCAGATGGTGACACTGCAGTCAATACTCCCATTCCTGGGAAAAGATAATTGGATGTGCTCTATAGATCTCTAGGATGTGTACTACCACATAAAAATGGACAGGCAATCCAGGAGACACTTGCACTTTTGGCTGGGAGCCAGTCACTACCAGATTTGAGCTCTGCTCTTTGGCCTCACTACAGCCCCCAGAGTGTTCACCAAATGTATGGCAGTAGTAGCAGCTCACTTGAGACGTCTAGGATTTTGGGTGTTTCCATGCTTAAATGACTGGTTCTTAACAACCACGACCAGGCATCTGCTAATCAAGGTCAGAAATACAACCTTGCAACCCTGCTCCCTCCTAGGGATTACCATAAACTACGAAAAATCTGCCTTAGTGCCTTCTCAGCATGTAGTATTCATTGGGGTAGAATTAGACTCAACATATATGATGGTGAGACTTCCACCAGAAAGGGACCAATCTGTAAGGTACCAGGTGAGATACCTTTTAAGAAGAAAGAAAGCCCCAGTGAGGATAGTCCTCAGAGCTCTTGGGATCATGGCAGCAGTGATAGTTTTGGTCCCCCTAGCACATCTACATATGAGGATTCTTCAGTGGTTGCTATCCACTCAGTGGTTGATGCAAGAACTGCTGATGTCTCACAAAATAATCGTTAACAGAAGCTTGCAAGAAGGATCTTCGATGGTGGCTACACTCCACTCAAGTGACTCTAGGTCGACCGTTTGTTCAGTCCCAACCAGTGGCCACTGTGACCACGGATGCTTCTCAGATGGGGCGGCATTAACTGGGAAAGACAGTCCAAGGCACCTAGCAGAATCAGGAGGCTAACTTGCACATCAGTGTCCTAGAGATGAGAGCAGTACTTTTAGTGTTGCAAGCATTTGAGGACTCTCTTCCCCTAGGAACCATTGGAATCCAGGCAGACAACATGTCAGTCGTATGGTATATAAACAAACAAGGAGGAACCAGATCTTACCTCTTTTGTCGAGAGGCCCTGAGAGTATGACAATGAGCAACCTGCTCCCAACGTTTCCTGATAGCAACATACATCCTGGGGAAATCCAACGTAATAGCGGACAGACTCACCAGAGCAATTCTGATGCCTTACAAGTGGTCCCTGTAACAGGAAGTAGAAAAAATGTTCTGAAAATGGGGTCAGCCTTGCTGTGACCTGTTTGCGACATCCATGAATACCAAATGCAGCAGCTACTTTGCTCTCAGCCCCCTCTCAGGGAGTCACTATGGGATGCACTTATGCACAATTGGCCCCGGGTCTCCTCTACGCCTTTTCCCCTAATTCCCAAAGTCCTTCAGAAAGCCAGTTGTTTGGGAAGGGATTTGATACTCGTCGCTCCATACTGGCCTCGCCATATCTGGTTCCCCTTCTTGTGGCCTCATCTTCAGGAGGAGCCATGGATTCTGGACCAAGTTCCGGACCTTCTGACTCATGCATCAGAAATTATCCACCCATCCCTTCAGACCCTCAAAGTGACAGCGTGGCTGCTCCAATTCCAATGATAGCCAGGTTTCCAACCCTCTCCTCTCAAGTTAAATTCTAATTTCTTCTCATAAGGCTTCAACGAGGAAGATTTATAAAAGCAAATGGAAAAGATTCTATTTATGGGCTACCTATAACCATATTGATCCCTTTTCTGCTCCTATTACTTTCATCCTAGACTTTCTAGCAAAACCTTTCAACGAGAGTGCTGCTGCAGCTACTGTTAGGGTTCAGCAAGCAGCAATCTCAGACTTTCATTTGGGAGACTCTGGCTCTAATATAATGTCTCATAAGCTACGCAAGGCCTTTCTCAAAGGTACTGTGTTATTAAGACCACTTATCAGGGACCCTCCAGTGCCATGGGATCCAGTTTCATTCTATCTCATATAGTTTTTCCTCCCTTCGAACCAGCATCATCTTGCAAATTAAAGTTTTTGACTTAGAAAACCATTTTCTTGGTGGCAATCACCTCTGCCAGAAGGGTGTCAGAGTTGTAAGCATTGTCGATAAAGCCCCCATATTTGCTTTTCCATAGAGACAGGATGTCTTTGCGAACAAACCCTTCCTTTTTACTTAAGGTGGTTTCAGAGACAAATTTGAACAAAAGTATTGAGTTTCCATTTTTTTCCCCCGAATTATGAAAACAAAGCAGAGTACATGTTATATCAACTGGATGTACATAGACAGCTACACTTTTACCTACATAGAACTGCAGAATTCTGAACATTTGATCAGTTGTTTGTTTCCTTTCTAGAGTCAAAGAAAGGTTCTTCTGTGTCTAAGGTTACACTTTTTAAGTGGCTATCAGATTGTATAACTTTTATTTACAAGTCTCAAAATAAAGAACTTCCAAAAAAAGTTAAGACCCATTCTACAAGAGCTATTGCTACTTCTTCAGTCTTTCTGGCTAAGGTTCCTATTGACCCTATTTATGCTGCAGCAACATGGGCTAAACCCCATACTTTTATCACTCATTACAAAGCTGATTTCGCTTCCAGAAACAGAGCTTCTTTTGGATCCATGCTTCTGAGAAATATTGTCTTATGAGCCACCCAAGAATCAATGTACTAGGGATGGTGTCCCAACCTAGTAAGAATAAAAGCGAGATAGGACAACATCACATAAAAAAAGAAGTTATGTACTCACCATAATGTTCCATGTGTGTTGTCCCTTTTCGCCTTCATTCTTACATCTTGACCTCCCTCCCCCTTCCCTTTCTTTTACTCTTAGAAGACCGGGTCTAATCAAATTGAACCCCCTTGACCTTTGCCCTTCTTCATCAGCCTCTGAATCCTTCATTAGAGTTAGGCATACATGTATAAATTTGGGGCAAACAAGATCTGAGGATAGTTCCTGTGCATGCTGGGATGGGGAGTTAGCCATGAGCTGGCAGAGGACCTAGAGCTTGAAAATAAAGACCGGGATGAGTCCAAAGATCAGATCCAAACATGGAAATGTTATGGTGAGTACCTAACTTCTTTTTTTATCTGGAGTTTCATCTTATGAGTTTCATTTTATGAGGAACTTTGCTTTAAATAACTTAGTTTTGTCTGTTGCACAGGTGGGTCTATATTATAAGCTCGAAGAGTCTTTTGTTCGAACACAGAAAGGTTGACACGTAAACAGCGAAAGCTGTAAACTGCAAACGGCCACTTCCACAAATGTTTTTCCTAGGGAAAAATTCACTTGGTGGTCAAACATAAAAACAAACTTTAAAATGCTAATCAAGAGGGGAGCTTCGCCCCCCCACACCCCGATTACCAACTCTGAGATCACTCTGCATTGGAGAAAAGGGCAATTCCAAATAACAGCCAAGCAAATTTTTTCACAGGGAAGAAATTCTCAGAAGTGGCTGTTCACTGTTTCCAGCTTTCGTTATTTACGTGTCGGCATTTAAGTGTTTGAAGAAAAGACTATTCAAGCTTATAATACAGACCTGTACAGGTCACTACTCATTGTTTACAGTGTGTATGTATGACTCTGTTAATACTTCTTCCAGGGCTATGGCTTCTGGTACTGTTTTGAGTAGGTTGGCATGGCTGCATTCCCAGAACCTCCCAGATATTGTTAAAAATGAGATTTTAACTTCTGCCTTGGATAGAGATTTAGTGTTTGGCCACTCTGCTGCAAAGGTCATCAAAACGTGTGATGAAAGTAGCAATCTGATCCAGAGAATCTCTAAAATTTTTTCAGCCCCCCTTTTCTAAAATTTCCAGTGGATTTTCTATCTCCTCATCCATTTTTGGCAAAAAAAAAAAAACCAGAATAAACAGCCTCAACAAAATACAGGTAAACAGACATTTAAGAATAAATGGTAAGCGGGTTCCAAAAAGGAGTCTTGAACTTCCAAAGACCAAGGCCAGCCCAACAAATGTGAATGACAATGACTGTTAATGAGACCTTGTGACCCCCTCTCATCCTGGCCCCTTTTTTCTTCCAGAAAGTCTGAATCTCCATTTTTCTGTTTGGCAGCAGATTGTTTCAGACATATGGGTTCTGAAAATCATTCATCAAGGTTACAGATGGCAGTGAGAGGAAATTCCTCCTTTCCAGGAAGTCATTCTTTATCCTCCAGATCAAACTCTTGTTTCCACTGGTTCTTCATTATATGCTGTCCCAAAGAGTGAGAGAACTAGTTCCTACTCCCCAGGTGGGGAGTTCCTAGTGCCAAAGAAAGAAAATGCTTAGAGACCAGATCTGGATCTTTCTTTCCTAAATTTGTTTGTGATAGTGCCCAAATTCAAAATGTTGTCATTTCACAACATGTTAGCTCTTCTTCCTCATATTTCCTGGCAACACTAGACTTAAAAGAGGCTTATCATCACATCCCTATTCACCCAGACTTCAAACAGTTCTTAAGGTTTTGTGTGTCTAGATTATATTATCAGTTCTATGCCTTACCCTTTGGACTATATACTACACCAACAAAGTATCTAGTGCTAGTAATAGCTCATTGCAGGCTACAAGGTATCCATATTTTTCTATATCTAGATAACTTGCTTATCTTTGCAGAGTCTTTTTCAAAGTGTCAGAAATGTCTGTCTTGGGTAAGAGATCTCTTACACAAGCTGGGATGCAGCAAGCGCATTCAAAAGTCTCTTGACTCCTTCACACAGGATTGTGTTACTGGGACGTCATCTAGACACCTCAATTCAAAGAGTTTTTCTTCCACAGGAAACTGATCTTTATCTAGATCTGTTTATGTTTTCCAGTCAGACTTCAGTCACTATGAGGTAATACCTCCAGATATTTGATCTCATGGCATCTGTGATTCTCATTATACTTCTGACAAGACTCCATATGAGAAAGGTACAGTGATCTCTCTATGGTCCCAGAATCAATACCATGTATCTTTTCAAATCCCAGTAATGGGGTGGAGACAACAGATATCCTTAAATCCAGGTCTCTCCTTCTCTCTCCCTTCTCCAAAGCAGTCATTCACAACAGACACTTAGGATTTTGCTTGGGGAGCAATTTCATGCGGGATAAAAGTGCAGGGGGTGTGGGACACCTAAGACAGATGTAAGCACATAAATATCAAGGAGATGCTTGCCCTTATCAAGGCACTTAACTCTCTGAACCCCGTGACCTCTTCAGGTGGTTACAGACAATAAAACAGTCATGTGGTACATCAACAAGCAAAGTGGAACCAGATTGTACCCCTTTTGCAGGCTAGCCACGTTAGGTTGAGATATAGCTTCTCAGCACAAACTAACTCTGCAGGCTTCTTATGTTCGGTTAGAGTAAAACTATGTGGCAGCCAAGCTGAGCAGGACCAGGGCAGACCCTCATGAATGGAAGGTTACATGTTAAATTGTCGAGTGATCAAAATGTCGAGCATGGGAATATCGAGACCAAAACGTTGCATGAACAGAATAGCGAAAACCCAGAACATCGGCAGTTATAATGTCAACACTATAGTAACATAGGAGCCAACTGGAAGGAAATAGGATGTCCATAACATTTGTCATCCACAAGTGTATGTAAGTGATGTTATAGTTGTGATATTAACATCAGAACTATCTACTAGCATATCGTAGGGTGCAAACATTGTTCCCTGGGTAATCCGCTGTTCCCTGCTGTAGTGCGATCTCGGAGTTGGTATATTTAAGTAGGGGGGGTGCAGGGGGGGCTTGCCCCCCTGCAATGATGTTTATGTGTGTGCTGTTGTTTATTGTGTTATCACTTTACAGTATTTACAGTGGGTTTTGGATGTTGGGTCTTCTGATGTGTAGAGTCGACATTTTAACTGCCGATGTTCTGGGTTGTCGCTATTCTGTTCATGATCGACGTTTTGGTCTCAATATTCCCATGCTCGACGTTTTGATCATTCAACAATTTAACATGTAACCGAATGGAAACTAAATCGGGGGTAATGCAAGATTTGATCCATCTTTGGGGAGTTCCTCAAGTAGATCTCTTTACCACCTCTCCGAACAATCAGCTGGCAAAATTCTATTCCAGGACTCCATGCAAGAAGGCCTGGAAGACAGATGCTTTTCTTTTACTTGTTCCTATATGCTTTTCCACCCTTTCCACTAATAACCTTGGTACTTCTGAAGATTCAAAAGGAATCTCCTAAGACCATTGCGTTGACTCCCTTCTGACCCAGGCAACCATGGTTCTCCCTTCTTTTGGAATGGCCAGAGGCAATTACCACAAGCTTCCTCGCAGACTGAATCTACTTACATGAGAACAGGGGTATTTGATACACCCCAACATCAATCAACTTCAATTAACTTCTGGGATGATAAGGTCTTAATTTGTTTTAGGCACAGATTTACCTAGGATGTGCAGCAGATACTACTGGAGATAAGAAAGCCTGCTACTAGAAAATGAAATATTAGTAAACAGAAAACTTTTTCTAGTTGGTGCCAGAATATAACCAGCACCCATTCAGGGATAGTTGTTTTCTGGTTCTGTGACACTTGTGTGAGTTTCTAGACTATGGCCATTCTTTTTCCTCTATCAGAATTCATTTATCAGCCATTTTAGCAATGATCCTCTTCTTTCAATGCAGTCTCATGGCAAAATGTTCTTGAAATGGGTTTTGTATAAGATGCGTCCAAGAAAACCAGTGGCCCCTCTTGGGATCTTAATTTTGTGTTACAGAAGGTAACACTTGCTCCATTTGAACTAGCTAATCTGGCTGATTTGAGGTTCTTAACATGGAAAACAGTTTTACTGATTGCTCTGACCTCTTCAAAAATGGTATCTGAGTAGCAAGCTCTTATGGTGAGTCAACCCTATCTCATTTTCCTTAGGGGAAATGTTTCTTTCAGATCTATTCCTTCTTTTATGCCTAAAGTGGTATCTGAGTTTACTTTAAGCCAAACTATTCATCTTCCCATTTCTTTCCTGAACTTAAAAATGAATGGAAAAGGACAATCCATACCTGGACATCTGCAGACAATTTGGATACTATCTTGACAGAACAAAATCTTTTTTGTGAAGGTAAGAAGGGACAACCTCTGTTAAAACAGACTATTTCCAGGTGGTTGTTAAAGGCTATTACCTTTTGTTATACTCTCCATAACAAAACTATTCCAGGCAGGGTCAAGGCACACTCTACCCAGGCCTTAGCTTCATCTATGGCTTTTTTGAAAAGGGTTAGAATCTGGAAGTATTCTATAAGCTGCTACTTAGTCCTTTGGACATACTTTTACAAAGCGTTATAAACTTGATTCCTTCTCTAGATCCAGATCAAACTTTGCTAGGTCCATTCTCCAAGGGCTCTTGGAGTCTTCTCCTTCCACCTCCCAAATGTAGTTAGCTAAGGTAATCTCCCCATATATAGCTAAGGCTACTGCAGCAGTGATCAATATGAAGAACACAGCACAGGTGTGTAAGTTAAACTTACCATAACCGTAGATGTTTGAACGATCACTGCTGCACCTGCGACATCCTTCCTTGTTTTTTTTTTGTTTTGTTTTTTTTTTTTTTTTAACAAGAAACATCTTTATTAAATTATCACATACAACATAGGCAGTCACATATTTATATAAATGAAAACAAACCATACTGACATAATTTTAGCTGCAAACATTATACATCACAAACCATAATAATATAATTGTAGTTGCAAACATTGTGCATCACTTATAATCCATCTAGTCATTGTCAGTCAAACATTACATAGCTAATTCAAATCCTGCCTTCTTTCAAACCTTTTTCCTTCTCAATCCCAATTCCAGTTGTTTTATCTCTGTTAATATATTCAGCTACTTCTAGTAAATCTAGTTTAGACTTTGATTTCCATTTTCTAGTAATTGCTTTTTTGGCAGCCAACATAATTAGACTCAGCAAGACCTTACTGTGTCTAGGCAATTTTTTTTTTTTTTTTTTTTTTGTTTTTTGAGAACCGAGAAATTTGAGAAATTCTGATTCTGTATCACAGCTCAAAAAATCATTTCCTTAGTTACACCAATTTACTCACCCAGTATCTCTGACAGAGCAGTCTGCAGGGAATCTTTAAAGTCTGCCAACTCATTACACTCCCAGAAAACATGTTCCCAGTTACCTCTTCCTTCCCTATCACACCTCCAGCATTTGTTGTCTCCCCCCCTAGGAAAAATTCATTGGAGTCTACTTTTGATATAAAAATACCTAATTAAACACTTCTAAGCAAAGATCCTAAATCTTCTAGACGTTGTGGCATATTTGGAAGCTATACATTTATCTCCCCATTGCTTTTTTTTTTTTTTGTAAATTGCTTATCCAATCTCTCTTTCCAATCCTTACTAACCTCCTCTGATTGATTCTTATAGTTATATTGCATAACTTCATATGCTCTACTAATTATTCCTTTTTTATCAACAGCTTCTGTTCTAGATTCTGCTAAAACCTCTACCAGTGCTGAACTTCTGCTTAGGATCCCCCTATTTCTTTCTCTTTAGCTATATCCTGATATCAATCCTTGATAGGAAGGAAATCCCTATCCTGATCTCCAAATAAATGTTGGCCTCTTCCCATTCTATTACCTTTCTCTGTCTAATTATTTCTGAATACCTTGTTTTTTTACCTGTTTTCTCCAATAAATTCCAGCCCCCTCTTGTCTATTGTCTGTATCCCTAGTTGCAGTCATCCCTATTGGCAGAATCTCCTTTCTTCATTCTTGTGTTGGCTTAGTTCTTAGAATACTTTCTGCTACGTTATGAGTATAATATTCTGCATGGTTATTGTTTTCCTTAAGGGTCTGCATCCAAAATCCCAGACTCTCCTTGTTTCTTGAGCTTCCCCCCTTTTTCATCATCATTCTTTTCCACTTTGAATTATAGATTTCTGCTTGTGCTATGTATAGGAGCCTTACCTCTGAAATACCCTTTTCAAATCCCACCCCCCCATGTGTTTGGTATGTTTTTTTATGCCAGGTTGTGGAAATTTCTTTTTTGTTGTTCCTAGCCGTTGCCTTTTAGGGCTCAGCCTCCCTCTGTATGCTGGCAAGAAAAATCTGAAGGGCTTTGTGTCCTAAACTTGTCTTTTAGTCAGCTCAGCATGAGCTGTCTGACATTTTGGGCATGTGGAAGGTGCCCTGAAGTTTTGGAAGCTGGCCACTTGTTATATCCTTGGCAGGATATAGCCCATATAGCTGAAGCTACTGCAGATGTGATCATTTCAACATTTGTTGTTATGGCAAGTTGAAATTATACGTTACTTTCCTCATTCAGTTTAGTCCAGTAAATTCTAACCCCCTCTTGCCTATTTTCTGTACACCTACTTGTAGTCATCTCAACTGGCAAAATGTTTTTTCTCTATTCCCATGATGTTTTAGTTCTTAGAAAACCTTTTGCAGGTTTATGAATACAATGCTTTTTCAATTTCTCCAAATCTTTTTGGTTTCTAATACCATGAGGGGAATGGACCCCATTCCTAAGTCAAAGTACAATTAATGTTCATGAAACTAGTATTGTTTCAATCACTGATGTCAGCCAGAAGTGCTCTTCACAGTACCCGCAGTCTGCCTAATAATGACTCCTGTAATTCATACGAAGTTATGTGTATGGTAACATATCTAATTATTCCACGAAGTCTGACCAATCGGTAACCGCCTCGTATGCTTACCGATTGGTCAGACTTTGTGGAAGAATGTGAACTGTTAAAAGACATGTTCTTGAATCGTGGATATCCCAAGTTTTTCATTTTTGAATTAATATCAGAAGTTAAAAAAGAATTAAGGGCCATTTTCAACCCTAGTTGAACATGGACCCCTTTATTCTAGGATCAATGAATGTAATTAGGTTGGATTCAAGTGAAGATGACTTGTTTAACATTTCATCTGAGACTATTGATAAATCTTGTGAGTCACAAAAAAATGCCTATACCAGTACTTTTATCACAGTTTTTAGTGATGATAGCAATGCTATTAGGCATATTTTTATGAAGAACTGGGATGTCCTGATGAATGATTCTTAACTTTAGAAGCTGACTAGGTGATAAACCTATTATTGTCTTTAAAAGAGGGCTCAATTTGAAAAATATTTTTGAGTGTTGTAAAGGGTTGTTTAACAAGGGGTCTATGACTAAATGTGGTAGCTGTGTCTTTTGTAAGCATATTTTTACAACAAGCCAAGTCACTATTAATTATCAAACTGTATATATTAGTGGTAAAACATGCTGTAACAGCAAGAAGGTGGTTTATTGTGCTTTATGTTCAACTTGCCCATGTTTTTATGTGGACAAGACTGAACGGAAATTAATTTTTTGCTCTACCAGTGGTTTGTGACTTCACTACTTTCAGCTTGCTTTTGGCATATTTCTACCTTGTTTCTGGAGGAATTCACCATGCTTGCAATTGTGGTTTATTCGTTTACAGTATTGTTTGGTTTGGTCATCCATTGCTGTGCCATATGGGAACTCACTGGTCTGTCACTCCTCAACATTGAGTACGTCAGAGTTGCCACAGTTTCCTGTTCCTTCCTTTGCTGTCCAGCTTCAAGTGAACATTTATACTGGTTTCCTGTGGAAGAATCCAAAATATCTTCATATGGCAACTGACCAGTTGCTTCCCATTCCACTGGTTTCTCCTTAATTTGGATGTCCATTACTCTATTCTGCTGTGGTGCTTTCTGAGTTAGATTTTCTAGACTGAATCCTTCACTTCGCAGGAACTCCCTAACCTCTGTTTCTCTTTCTTTAACTTCTCCATTACTAATCTTCTTTTCTATTTTTTCCTCTTTGTCTTCTTATTTTTTTTATTGTAAAGTTTCCCATGTCCACATTCCTTTGCTGTATTTCACTTCAAATATCTTTGGTGCTGCTCTTTTTGTATTGATTAGTTTTGCTTTCTCCTTTGCATAAATATTAGACCATATTAACTTACTTTTTCTTTCCATGTCCATATTTCTTCTTCAGATGTCTCCTGATCTTCCCGTTTCTCCTTACTTTGGGGACTCGTTCCATCATGCTGTGATGTAACCTGGGTTAGACCTTCTACACCAAATCCTTCACTTCACAGGCATTGCATAACTTTGACTTCTGTTTTTTTTATTTCTACATTACTAGTATTCTTCTCTACATTCCTTCTTTGTGATATTATTTTTTATTGTGAAATTGTTCATATCTGGATGCCTTTGTCTGTATCTCTCTTCAAATATCTTTGGGGCTGCATTTTTTGTATTGATTAATTTGCTTTTGACTTTGCATAAATATTGCACCATATCAAATTTCTTTTTCTTTTCCATGTCCATATTTCTCTTTTATACTTTTCAAAAATCTCTAGGTTTTGTTTTTTAATATTTTTGCACTTCCTCGGATGCTTCTTCTTCAAAACAGATCAAGGTTTCTTGGTCTATATAATGTTTTTCTCACATCTGTTGTATTAACGAACACACATTTTTATTTGAGGCTTCTGACAGTTTTTCTTGTGGCAGTATAATGCTCTGTATGGGTATTTCTGCTTTCCTTAAGGATCTGCATCCAAAATCCCACTCTACCACTTCATCATCATCACTTTCCACTTTGAATTCTAACCTTCTGCTTATGTTATGTATATGACACTTAGCTGCATAGCTCTAAAATATCCCTTCAAGTCAGGTTATCCTAATCCACCTTGCTTTATCGAGAATGTCAGCTTAACCAACTTCATTCTTGCCCTCTTCCCCTGCCAGATAAATTCCTTCAATTCTTTATTAATTACTGCCCGCAGCTTCTTCTCTGGTTAATAAAAATATGCCTGACCCATATATATAAAATGAAAGGGACTAAAAATATTTCACTGATTATATCTTATGATACAGATCCATAAACAGGAGCTTCCATTTTTTCAGTTTTTATATTATCTTTTGTTTAGTCACTTCCCACATATCCTCAGTAGATAGATGCCATTTTAATCCAAACTCCTGAAAATGTCATCTTAATGTGCCCCATAAATATGCGTATAGCTGAACAAATTTGTGTGTGGGCACATAATTTATAGCTGTGGCCTTTGTTTTATTTTTAATAATTTTATATCCCAAAAAGACGTGAAAGTGTCTCAAAATGTTCCACAACACCAAAATGTTGTTTTCTGGATTTTATCAAGTACACAATAATTTCATCAGCAAATAAAGCAAATGTTTCTTGATTACCATACCAATTATACCCCTGAATTTCTGAGTCTTTTATTTTCTTTGCCAGTGTCTCTAAATGTAAAGCAAATACCAAAGGGGAAAGAGGACATACCTGTCTGGGTCCTCTCTTTTAAACAGTACTAATCAGAGGTGAACCCTCCCACTTTGATTTTACCTCATATCCTTTCCATATCCTCCTAGTTAACCTTATTACTGTTATCAGGGAATGCAAATGCTTCCATTGCCCTACTCATACAAATCCAGGCTTACTCTGTCGAATGCCTTCTCTGTCCTAAAGCTTTGGAAGCTGGCCAGCTGTTATATCCTTAGCAGGATATAACCCATATAGCTAAGGGTACTCCATCAATGATCATTTGGATTAAATTCTGTACCCTGGGGAAAGCCCTGAATACTGAGGAAAGAGCTGCATTGATTTTGAAGACCTCCATACATCCCAAACAGCATTTTTCCACAAAACAGGAAGAAAAAAAGCAATTATTTTACTTTTGTTAACTTTTTTCAGTTGATCTAATTGTAACCAGTGTTCTGATAAAGGCCTTCTATAATTTTCTGCATTTTTTCATTTTTAACCCGAAAAGTAACTGTTCGAATTTCTACTTGGTCTGGTTCCATAATTTTTTTAGCTGTGTTGCAATAAATGAAAGCGTTGTCATTTTGCTACAGAATATATGCTCATACAAACAATTGCAGCTGTTTTGTTACCTAAAATTATATTTGCTGGTTATTTCTGCTTGGTACTGTGCCATAGCTTTGTCTATTTCACAATAATGAGAGTATTGTGATTTACTGCAAGTTCTGTGCTACCTTTTGCTGCTCACATCCTGAGTTTTTTAATCATTTCTGATAAACATAGTCTGATATCATTTGCACTTAAAAGTGCCCTCCATCTGTTACATCTGCTGCTATCCCTGCATGTACTTGATATAATCTGTTACTATCCCTCCCATCCACTTTGTTACATATTTCGCCCCTGTTGTTTCCTCCTGTGGATACATAGCTACTGACTTCCGTGCCATTGTTTTATAGCTGGCTGTAATTATAGCCCACCTTTGACCCAAGAGTTGTAGTTCACTTTCACAGAGGTGAGGCAACTGTGTTTAGCTGCAGGATCTAGCCTTTCTGATTGGTTTTCTCCCTCAAATCTGCTCACTCAGGGTCTTTGAATCAGGACTCTGAACAGAGTGGTAAGCCTTGAACACTGAGGAAAGAGCTACACTGATGTTGGAGTCATCTAGGCATTCTAAACAACATTTTTTTGACAAAAAGTGAAGGAAAAAAGCTGTGCTGATCAGAATGCACCACAGTTGTTCTATAGTGTAGTTGTTTGCTTAAGAGCTTTTTCCTCTGTAAAAAGCCTTGGTAAAACAGTCTTCAGTGTTCTAACTTTGTGTCTGCAGTAATTTGAGCTAAGCACAATTAAGACACACTGAGCTGCAGTAAATCACACCTAGCCTAAGAAAATTAAATTTTAGTGTCTACCTAAACTGACCAACCCAGCTGGTACTGTCATCTGATACCCTACATTTACCCACTATGTCTGTAGTCACCATGGTTGAGATGGGTATCTTCAGATAGTGTAACAATTCTCTCATGCTGTCGGTTACCTATCACTTAAGCAGAATAATGATGTGTGACAGTTGTACTTATATAATGTCCTTGGCTGCCCAAAATCTCACACATAGACAACCAAGACATCAGAATAATCAGCAGTACACTACACTACAGAAAACAACTCACCACGATACTCATACAACACATAATCCATCATTTGCTGAGGTTCTTACGACCAACTTGCCTAAACCACAAAGTCTCCAAAATATAACATAGGCAATAAACACTCTCAGCAACATTCTCAGACTGCATAGCCTACCACTTCACATAACACTAGGAGTTCCAAAGTCTTAGATGCTAAGCCCATAAGGAAGACATCTACTCAAACAAATATTCTAATCATAGGAGACTCCATTGTAAGACATACAGATGTACTTCTTACCAGGCTGAGCAAGGAAAGAGTGACAGTCAGTTGCTTGTCTGGTGCCAGGCTCCATCAGATCACATATGCACTCAGGTACCAGTATGACTCCATTCAGAGTACATGTGGGAGTAAATGACTTGAGACGTACCTCCCTGGACTACATGAAGAGAGATATGATGGAGCTGTCTGATTATGTGTCCAGCAAAGTATGAGCCTAGCATTGAATAGCTTTCTACCATCTTCAAGGATGCTGCTGCAACATGAACAAAAATTAATTGACTTAATAATTGGCTTACTTTTGGTGTCATTCAAAGGGGATATGATATTTATCAGCCTGGGAGTACATGATAGACAGACCATGCTGCTTTTCCAGGGGTGGTATGCAATTGTTCCCATTAAGTTTTTGAAGCCTGGCTAAGACATTCTCTATCCCATTCTGCCTTTTGTAAGGTAATACCAACAAAATATGCCTACCCATATAACTGTGCAAGCAAAGGATAATATGAAGGTGTTAATGATCAATGCAAGGAGCCTAAACAAAAAACTCCACTCCCTACCAGCTCTCCTCACCTTGAAGGATATAGACATCTACAGAGTGACCGAGACATGGTTTAAATCAGCAGAGAGAACTTCAGCTGTGCAGGACTATAAAGCCTTCCACAGATGTAGACTAGCTACAATCAATACAGCAGGGAAAAAGGTGGAGGTATCCGATGTCTATCAGAAAGTGTCTTATATCTAAGCTGATTGAGCAGCTTGATGCATTTCAACTTCTTCATTCCCAACTCACCATCAGTAAAGTCTGTTTTCCACATTATGGCCAGTTGTAAAACTCCCTTCATGACCCAAGATTGTCACAGGACTACTTACAAAAACTGGAGTCACTCAACATTAAACCCAATATCATTTCCCTGGGTGACTTTAACTGCCCAGCTATAGGATGAGAAACCTACACCACCACCAGTGTGTAAACACACATATTTTGGACTTTGTTAATACAAATGCTTTGGAACAACTAATGAGAGTACCTGCTATGGGCAAAACCTTCATTGCCCTTATACTTACTAATATGGGCAAATCATGCCCCATCCCTTGCATATCATCTTCACTCGTCATGTCAGACCATAAAACTGTTTCTCTTGAAATAAAATTGAAACCAGAGATCCCAGCAGCTCCTACAATCTTTAGGAACTACTCCAGGGCAAACTCGCTAATTCCAAGTGATTTCCTATGTCAATACCTCTATAGAAGCTGCTATACCTTGTAGGAACAAGCATAGGGTTAATCCCCAAAACAAACCTCTGTGGTGGAACCACAACACAATCAAGCTTTACAATAAAAGGAAGAGAATCACAGCCAAAAATCAAAGGAGTAACCCACAGCAGGTTAGAGCCGTCGTCATTAAAATGAATAAGCAACTTAGGAGTTTAATTAAAACCACCAAAGCTAGGTTTGAGGCAAAGAAAGCCACCCCCTGCTAATGAAAACCATGAAGCCTTCTTTAGCTATGTTTACAACCTCAAAAGCTCAATGCAGCAATGTGATAAGGTGATTGTGAATGACACCACCTACACTGAAGTTGAAGGCATAGCAAACTTACTAGCTGATAATTTCAGCTCCAACTTCATACATAAGGCCTACAGGGACCACCTCATAGCACTGTCACTGTATTCATTATCTTAAAGACTGTTTAGGGGATACCTGTGTCTGGCTTATAAGGCGTCCTCAGATGAAATGTTGAAGGACCTCCTTCATATCTGCAAGTCATATGGTATTAAAAATACTTGTTCTTGGGACTGGAATCTCTTTTGTAACTTAACTAGAATAGTTTGGAGAGACAGATACATCTCTTAAAGGTTACTGCTACTCTGGAACAGATTCCCCTCCAAGTGAAACATAGTTTATCCCCGTGCATATTCAAGTATAACCTGGATCTATGGATGGGAATGAGGACATTTACCCTAGGACTGCCCCCCGTACTTATGGATAAAGGGAAGGCAGCACCTAAATGCTATTCTTATAGTATGGCACCTATAAATACTCAATGGTATTCCTAAAAATAATCCCTATCTCATCCAGAACTAATCTCTACCCCATTGGTAGTATGTAAATATAGACTGTGGAATAAGTTATGGGTAATTTTAACAAATTGAATAATCAGATAGGCTTAAAATAGCTCACAAGGGCAAGTTAGTCTACTATTCACCTCTTTGAAAATCCACTGTTATGGTACGTTTACTTATACAACTTTATTTTTGGGGCATATTTAGTTGATGTTTAATAGTTTACTCATTCAGTGTTTTAGAGAGTCAAAATGTTCTCTGTGGATTTTCAATGATATTTACAGCATGGAATTTACTCAAGAAATCTTCATGCTCTGTTGGAAATATAACCATTGTACACTAGATGCCTATAATATTCTATTCCATATTACTGATTTTAATTCTGACATAAAAACCTTCTAGTTCTTTTTTTTTTTTTTCTTAGTTCTGGCTTTTGGTTTTCTTTCACAAATATTGTAACACTGCCACCCATCCCATTTGTTCCAGCAACAAAGAAAGGAGGTATATCCTGGATCTTGTGATTTGTAATTTGTGATTTCTTTGATACAGTGTAAACTTTGTCTACACAAAGTATATCATCTTGCAAGGACTGGGTAACGCACTTAACTTTTCTAACTCAGCTTTTTTTTCTTACCTTTTAGAGATGCACAGAACTCAGACACAGTATGAAGACGCCTTCATTTTTAAAGTGTTTGTGTTTCAGTTTGTGAACTTTTATTCTTCTCCTGTCTACATTGCATTTTTCAAGGGCAGGTAGGTAGACACCTATACACATGGAAGTTTGAATTTGATTGAAAGCTATGTGCAGAAGCATTTTCTGCTAAGTTTCAACTTAACTTTTCTAAAAAGCTATTTTTTTTTCCAAAGGTTATTTGAGGTAATGGCATGTATCACTACAATGCAGAAATGTGTGTTGACAGCAAGTAAGGAATACCCATTTCATTGAATGCACACATATTTTAAATAGCTATCAAACAATCATAGAAAATACAAGGCACCCGGGTCCCGTGACCATTTACACCTTGCCAGAATTCAGTAGTCCTTAATTCCTCTTTCAAAGAGCAATATGCCTTTCATGCCGGGGGGGAATTTGTGAATACCCATTCAATTGTCTGACTCCTTTAAAGGAAGAGAGTATGCTACATTATTTGATCTGGAGTAGAAGTTTGTTCTGGAAGATGGGTAGTTATTGAGTGATGTATCTGTCTCTGCATGGTGATTTGTTTATTTGCTGATGCATTTTTAGGTTTCTGGTCCTAGTGTTCGCTGGAATGTTTGATTTATGAAGATATAAGAGGTCTTGGACCCCTAAAGTTATGAAAAACAAGGCACAGAACATTCCTAAGGAGTCTATAGGACAGTGAGTACAAGGGTAGAGCCTCTATTTTGCTAGGAACCCATGAGGCTCCTCAATCTGAAGATTTCTCTAGTAAGTTACATCCCAAAGAGGGATTATATTCTATGATGGGCCTGAGTAGTGCAGAATGTAGTAGTTTAATGACTTCTTTTGGTCTAGAGGAGATACCCATTATGATCAGCTATGTCAGATAGAAGAATTTCCTAGCTACTGTTGCAACATGGTAATCAGTGGAGTGGGATTTATCTGTCCATGTTCCAAGATTTCTCACAACATCTTCATTTTGGAGTGGAGTATTGTTTGTACTATAAGCTGGGTTGAGGGGATGTTTACCACATTCAACAATACTGTACTTTTTAGCATTTAGTTTTAGCCTATTTTCTGTGCACCAGGCATTCACATACATGTTCTAGTTGTACTTTCTGTGACTTCCAGGATGGCTGTGTACTGATCAACAACTTAATTTCAGCTCTCCCAGCATGAAAACAGAAACCTGGGGAAAAAAGCACAAGTGAAATTGTAAGCTTGGGTAAAATTCAGTTACTGGCTAGTAAGTATACTGGCTGGATGCCAGCAAAGAAGAAGTATAAAGAGCCCAAAAGAAAACCAGCTAGAAAGGTGAAGAGAAAACACTGCCTGGGAAGAATCCTGCAGCTGCCCAGTAAAAAGCAGTTCAAGCTTCATCTTTGTTACAAGAGATGGCTTCCAGTAATTTAAAGGAAAAATTAAATCAAATGCACTTAGAGGTGATTAAAATAAATGAATATACTGACTCATGGAACAAAAGTCTGGAAAATAGAAGAAGTTTTAACTAGGTGTTCATATGAATTAATAAAACTGCAAAAATCAGAGGTTGAAATGAAGAAGAAGCTGACTTGAGTGAGAGGCTTCTCAAGACTGAGTTGTTAAGAAAAGATGAGATTTTCTGCTGTATCAGAGAAACTCAAAGGAACAGACTGTATTCATTTTATAAAAGCACAAATAAGCAACTGGACTGGTGATCTACAGCAAGATTTGCTAACTGAAAGGGCACATTGAAGGTATGCTCCAAACCATGAGAAAATTGGCCAAGACCTATAGTAGCAAATATGCAATTATATCAGCAGAAAGAGCTGATCTTGACAAAACTGTGGCAGAAAGTAAAGGTATTAAAAACAGAGACAGTAGAGTGTTTGTGGAAAATGATTATTCAATGTACACCAAGCAGAAAA
Source organism: Protopterus annectens (assembly GCF_019279795.1). Lineage (NCBI taxonomy): Eukaryota > Metazoa > Chordata > Ceratodontiformes > Protopteridae > Protopterus > Protopterus annectens. The sequence goes on along the minus strand of NC_056734.1, from coordinate 515,819,549 downwards.
GAAGGAAATTTATCCTAGCAACCAGTGGAAGTTGCGGGGTAGGTGTGAGATTCAAGCTTAGGTATCCATCCGTCTTCGGAATATTTTTTGTTTCTGGAGGATCAAATACATTTTTGGATGCAGAACATGCTAAGGAGGACATTAAAAAAAGTTTATCCAACAAAAAGGGAGCCATCAAGCAGGAGGGGATTCATTCTTCTTAACATAATCCTCAGAGAGAGACTTTTTGTCAGTGAAACATTTTCCATTCTTCCAAGGAAAATGCTTGAAAGACAAAATACAGGACTTGACTTGAAGAATAAGGGACCAGAGTCCAATGTTGGGAGATTACGATAATCAGGAAGAAGACCAGTAACAATGAAATTAGTGAATAAATGGAAGACTTTATAAAACATTGATCACATTTTGTGAAATATGGCTTTACAAGAAAAATTGACTGGGAAAGACTGTAATTTTGTTGACTTTGTTAAACTTGTGGGTGGACTATAAGCATATACCCAACTTTGTATCATTAATTTTTAGAAGAACTCTAAAGGAAAAAAACATAAGTAACTACAAGTAAAACAATTTGTGTTCTTAATATTTGTTTAAAACATTTCATGATAAATAAACTGTATGTTATATTGTAAAACAGTTTGTATAGGATGTAGTTGGCTGTTTTAAATGTTGGGGCATCTTTTCAGTGATGGCTGTATATGCTAAAGATATTAAAGTAAACAAGTGTTTTTTCTCAGTTGTAACACATGCAGGGTTTGCACTATAATAATATAATAAAGAGTGGACAGAAGCAAGTTAAGTTAGTATAATGCTGTGATCTTGGGCGTCTGGTATGGGGGTGAGGTGTTAAGAGTGTCCTGATTATATTACATGTAGAATTATGATAGTAATTCTCCTTGTTTTTATAAGGATGGGTGGCTAGATTAATGTACTTAGCTTAAACTATAAACATTTTTGTAAGCATATAGGCTTGATAAATAAGACAAAATGACTGAAAGACAAAAAATGTAAAGTTTCTACAGATATATTAACTTGTTTTTTTTTTTAGTTAGCAAATGTTCTCAGTACGAGACATGAAGTTTGCAGTTGAGGGCAGTTAGTTACTGTGTTTGAGTGAAATTTACAAAGATTCTTTCATGCATCTGCAGAGTTGTTAGTTGCTTTTTTCTTATTGCAGGCTACTTTTATATGGAGTCAAGCTATCTGCAGGTGCAAACATTTAATCTTGAGAGTTCTGAGCATTCTTTGCTGAGGGAAATGCACAACTTTAAATTTACACTGGCAAACAGTTCAGTAAAAATTAAACTTTGAAACTATGGGAAGTGAATAGTATCCTCCACAGCAGTCTTAATACTTTAATTTGTTTAATAGAACAGTAAACACAATTTAGTTTTGTTTAAAAGGCAGCCAGTGTACTTTTTCTGAAGGCTAAAAGTTAATGTTTTCTGTCAGCATGCAAGTTGTTTTTCACATCTGTGGTAAGAATTGATATACCAAAAATGTGCAAGTGAGAACATAGGCTGTAATATGCAGTTTAGCATGGGTAACCTTCATTTTAGGTTAAGTAATGCATGTGGGTACAGCTACCAGTTTGGAGCAGTTGAGCTATTCCTATCTGTAGGGTTAAACTTCATTTCTTGAAAATATATAGTTTTGTATAATTGCTCTAAGTTAATAGAGGATGTGGTTGTTCTTTAAAATGTATTTTATGGGTTTTCATTAAAATCAAAAAGTTTTGAAAAATGTGACGTAACTTCAGTGGAGATGAGAATAAACAACTACATAAAAGATCAGCCTGCAAAATAGTATGCATGTAAGATAAAACTTGGAAATGCACATTAAAAAAAAACTGTCATTTATAATAGGTGGGAAAAGCAGCTTTTTAACATAATAGTCACTCTGTCCTTACCATCAGAGAAAGTAAATGGCCTTACAGGTACAGACAAAAAGGAAAGAGTATTGAATTATATTAAGAAATGCAGAGTGCAAATAACAATGCTGCAGGAGACACACACGGAAAGGAATGAGCAGGTGAAAAAAAGAATTTTAGAATGTATATTCAGTAGAATATTGAGGGCAAAGGAAAAGAGGAGTAATAATGCTGATTGCTATAGGGGCTCCAGTAGTTATAGAAGAGGTAAAAAAAAGACAATAATGGTGGATTTGTAGTAGTAATGGGGCTATTGGCAAGGGAAGAGAATATTGATGGCATGTATTTACATTCCACCAAAAACTTACTATGGAGCTTAAGAAATTTTGAGGAGACATAATTAACTTTAAGCAGGAAATATTACTTATACGTGGGGACTAGAACTTAATTTGCAATAGTGAGGATATATCACGGGCTCTTCAAGGGAAAATATAACAAAAGAGGATACATCTCCAACCCCATACAGATATATGATTCTTCTATGTCACTACGTTCATCGGACAAATACCTATTACATGTATCCAAACCCAGCAACTCAGCTGGCAAATCACTACTTTCATACCACCGTTAAATTCTGTGATGCCACCTCACTAGCAATATGACAAGAACACTCCCTAAAATCATTTAAAAGTCAACTAAAGTCCTACCTCTTAGTTACTGGCTCTGCAGATGTGATGTTCCTGAATGATCTTAATCATCCCTACTCTAAACCACTCTTTTAGCTAACTGGCCATAATCCAACTACTACTTCCTAACAATCTTTAACCATGTAACTATCCCCTACACCAGTGTTTCCAAAACTGGGGTCTGTATGATAAACTCAAGGGGTCCACAAGCTCACTTGCACCCACCTGGCTTTCGGGCGTCATCCATGACCCAACCCTGTAAATGGAGAAAGAAAAGTTACGCCGCTCATCCACAATTTATTTAAAAAAAAAAAAAAAAAAAACAAAACAAGAAAGAAACTTCCCTGTTTGCAGCTGAGCAGTGGCTAAGCAGCTGCTTGCCCTGAGTTTTTAGACGAGAAGAAGGAACAACTTCCGTTTTTGCGGCTGACACTGAGCAGCTGCTCACTTACCCTGTGTTTTCTGCCAGGAGTTAGAACTTGGAGGGAAATTTAAATAACTGTTCTGTTCCCTCCAAGTAAGACAGTTCCCGTATTTATATTGGTTGCTGTATGGGTATGGGTCTGCTCTCTCCCTTTTGCCAGCAAATAGAAATGAATGCAGAGCTTTTGATCAAGCTGGATGATCTTGTTGACAGAACTTGAAGGTATATATATATTTTTTTATCAAGGCTTTAATAAGAAGTGCAGCTGTCAGTTGACCATATATTCGCAGAGTGTGCCAGATTTTTGCCTTATTTGGTCTGTTTCGCATAAAATGGGGTTTGTCTGGCAAATCATTGAGGACTGAAGAAAATAATGGCATAATTTTGAGCTTTAGGTTCATAGGTAGGTACTAGGCTATCTGCCTGAGGGCATTTACAAGCCTAGCCAGAGTGTGTCAGCTTTCGCCGCCCCATTGATTAATTAACTGAGCCTCTGTCAAGAAGAGCCAATGAAGTGATCCCAGGGGTGTATTTTCTGTTACCCACTTAGATTTCATATGTTTCAGAAAATTCGTATTAATTCAAAACTTGTTGTTCTATCAACTTTCTAAGTTTATAAGAGCAATATTTAAAATGTATCCTTAGCTTTGGCCCTTTGTTCCCCACATTATGACAGGGTTTGTCCATATTTCTTGTACTGAAGAGGTTGAGAGGCTCATGCTAAGTCTGTTTATAATGTGCAACAGATTTGTTTAGCTAGTTAACAAACAGTTTCACTATTGTGGTGCAGCCTTTTAAAGCTGTGTTAGTAGCCCAACAGTTAGCATGCTTGCATTTTAATGCAGAAGGCTGTGGGTTCTACTCCCACAGCATATTGATAGATTGTTGATACTGTTTTGCATTTTTAGGGGGTGGGTAATGAAGTCCTGAATACGTCCTCTCTTGGATGAGATGCCTAGTAACTGTGAACCTGTTTTTAGTTTGCCATCCATGCAGTATTACCAGCTTACCATTTTTTAAGTAGGCAATTTATTCTTCAAGGGCAGCAGGCACTGAATTTGTAGATGAAACACTGAAATAAAGTTGTTTGCTAGCAGCAACCTTTTCATTAGTTACAGATCTCTTTAAGGTGGAATTATTCAGATGACTTACATCTGCAGAGATTGTGCATATTGACTGATATTGGTGGATTGTAATGATAGATGTTTGAGTGGTCCTTTATGGTTGAAATGTTCTCAATTGGGCGGTTTTGTCGTTATTGATTCATATGTTTTTTCACTGCTTACTGGAAAAATGTGCAGAACTATACATTTAAAACACGTACTACCAAGTGGTGCTGAATTATACAAGGGATATAATTTAATTATTGTGTATTAAAATTTAATTATACAGTCAGGAAGGTGAATCAAAGAACTTTCGCATGCTCCTAAAAATGTTCGCAAGGGACCTATGCTTTGAAAACAGCCCAAAGGTAAACTTAATCCGCCACTGGCCAGATGCATTTTCTTTGAATGTGGGTGTCAATGCTGTTTCAGTGAATGTGAGTTTCAAATCAGAGAAGTTGTAATGTTAAGTCTGTTTTCACTGAGACTATATTGCTTTGTTTAGATTTAGCAAATGTCCATCAGTGTTTTAGCTATAAAATATGAAATACAAGTTTTAAATTAACTCCAAACATCTGTAATCATTGTAGAAGTAAAGCAGAAAACAGTATGCACACTGAGAATTTTGAACAGTGTTTATGGCAACTGGGGAGAATTAGCCAAGTAATGGGACACTGAAATGTCTGCATGGTGGTGGTGGTGGGCTGACTGGGGGGTTTGGGGGTTGATCCAAATGTAACGTATATGTACCGCCACCGATAGGGGTCCGTCAAAATTCTTTCCTTTATAAAAGGGGTCCTCCACCTTGCAAGTTTCGGAACCACTGCCCTACACCATCCACTACTATCTCTATCTCCCATAGCTATTTTTATTACCTGGACCTCATCAATACTCCTTCATAACTTGTAACCATCTTCAGCCTATTATTCCTTCATTGTTGCCTTTTTAATACCTAATTACAATTGATTCCTTTAGAAATTAACTAGACTGTTATACATTCAGTATTAATTAGTATTAACTAATATTTTACTATATTCTTTCATCCACTACTGTCTCTATCTCCCATAGCCACTTTTATTACCTGGACCTCATCAATACTCCTTCATAACTTGTAACCATCTTCAGCCTATGATTCCTTCATTGTTGCCTTTTTAATACCTAATTACAATTGATTCCTTTAGAAAATAACTAGACTCTTATACATTCAGTATTAACTAGTATTAACTAATATTTTACTATATTCTTGTCTTCATTAACTGTCATATTTTTTATTAAATGTCATACCATTACTATTCTATATATGTACATCTAGTAATGTCAATCTTGTTTAACTGTTTTCTACTTAATTATGTAAAATGGAGCATTTCTCCCCAAGCTTCCACCGAAAATTTAGCCTATACCTAGTTAGAATTTCCTGGTAAACAAAAGCCATAAGTAAATATGTAAATAAATAAATAAATAAATAATTTCATGAAAACATTTGGTACGAAACTCAAAAGTTACATATTATTCCCCAAGATGCAATAACTGGGCTAGACCGTATATAATTTATATTTCACAGGAGTATTTGTATTTAATTGAAAATTCTGACTCGCATCCAATAACTATTTTGGATCATGCACCAGTAAAAACTAAAATAAAAATTCAGGGTAATGAAATGAAAATGAGACGCTGGCACCTTCCCACCTACCTGTTAAAAAGAAAGGAATTTAAGGAAGGGGTAGTAAAAATTATTCAAGAGTTGTAAGGGAAGATAGAAATGTCTTTAGAAGGGATAGCTAGTGAGTGGGATAAAATGAAAATGGAGTTTAAAAATAAGGTAGAAATAAAAGATAAAAGTATGGATAAGAAGTAATAGGAACTGTTTAGAGGGGCTGACAAAGGTTAAGGTATTGTAGATTAAGAGGAATGTCACAGGGCAAAAGGAGGAGCAACTGCAGCGTGCTAAAGGGAAAATAAGGAGTATTTGGATAATATGCATGAGTTTATAAAGACTGCTGTTAAGTAACTATTTTTGATAACAACCCCAGTACACAAAAACTTTTAGCACAATGACTTAGGCAACAGAAAGTAGAAGATGTCTTTGTTCATGTTCATTTTTCAAACATGGTTGTACAATCGTCATTAATCCTCATGGCAGGTTTAACCTCAAGGTACACAAAAGGAGCACATTAAAGCAAAACCAATCTATTATATTAATGTAATAGGAGTAAACAAAGAAAAAACAAACCAAAACTAAATAAGATAATCAATAAATCAAGGAATCCAAAATAATATTTCATAAACATAAAATATATATATATATATATATTATTGACAAAAGTAAAGAAATGTAAAGCTTTGCTCTTGTTTCTTCTGATTGTTTTAACAAGATAATTTTGGATGGAGCTGAATTTGAATAGGTAAAGTTTGAAGGTTTTGTACTGTCTTTCATTTGTTTTTATAATTTGACAGTTTTGTAACCCTGTCATTAAAGTGTATTTTAGAATCTTGAATGTTTATGCCTTACATGGATGAATTTATCAATGCAGCTGTTCAAAGTGTTATACAGGGTGGCACGCAGTTCATGAATAGGTTGCAAGGGGGTTATAATATGCAATCCCAGCTGTTTTCATGCAAAGTGATTGGTCTGGGTACCATAGTTGGCATTTAAAAAACCTGCAAACTGGTATTATTTTTATTAGGTTTTGTTGGTCATATATATCATAACATTACAGTCAGAGCAAAAAGGGCATGGGGTGCATTGATGGTGAGGAGTTTGTCAGAGTGATATCCAGTATGTTTCTGCCTCTCATCAGCATTTATACTCTAGTATGTTTCTGCCGCTCATCAGCATTTATACTATCTGTTCAAGAATGTTAACATTTATAAAGTCTAGTAGTCTTTCAACTGATTGTTGGAAGAAGTATAGTTTTTCTCAGTCAGTGGAGGGACAGGTTATGTCACTGAGTTTGAAGGTACTTTTTGTCATAGAGATGGTTTTAGGTTTGTCAAGGAGGTGGTCATGTTCAAGGTTGCGATTAGAAATCCATGATTATGGATCTGGGTAATAAGATACAAACAGTGGTGTAGCCTCCACCTGCAAAACAGGTCTGGGCCCCACAAATTTCCTTCTACGTGAAGAGGCACTGAATGCCCGAGATCAGCACCATGATTGAAGCCAGTTGTTCAAGCCTTTTACCTTTTCTTCTTATTTAGGATCCATCCTCAGTGCAGAAATGGTCTCACCAACTATATCCACAAGGTCAGTTATATCCCTCTACATCAAAGGGGGGATACCAAGCACCATGGATTGTGACATACACACAAAGTCAAAATCATAACAAGACTTCTGGATGTACTTAATGTATTTGATGATGTCCATAATCTTAGCTTCGGGGAGCCAGGACACTGTCCGTATTCATCTTTATGCGTGCAGGGTCAGTGCATCTAATCACAGTCACCCAGTATGAAGGATTCCCCCTATATTCTGTTTAGCTAATGATGGATTTAGCAGTTGAGTTATTAACATATTTCCTTGTGACTTGTGCCCAGTGACATTATGTGACATGATGACTCAATGTACATATCCAGCAGAACTACAGGACTTGGGGAGGGGATTGGGCTAGTACTTCAGCATAAGTTCTTCTGAAGGTAGAGAGTGCTCAGTGACCATTGTATGTATGGAGAGCTTTGCCTCTAGTTTAAGTGAATGTGTGTGTCTCTCACATTTGGAGTCTTAGACCTATGGATGAGAAAGAGGCAATTTACCCCAAGACTGCCATAGAGGAAGCTCCTAAATAGTTTACTCCATGCGTGGATCCCCTTAAATTATTTATGGTATGATCCCACTTATTCTTGACCATTGACCATGGGATGGCTAAGGCCAGTCTATAAATAAAATGGGATAGGTTGTTTTGCACACAAAAATATAAATTAGGTAGGCTTAAAATGGCCCACAAGGGCAGGTACTCTAGTACTTACCTGTGAAACTATGAACCTATAGCCTTTTAAAATCAGGTAATTTTAAGCCACTTTTTTCTATTCGAAGGATCAGTCTATCCTACTTAACTCTTGCCCTGTTCCCCTCCCTGATAAAGTCCTTCAACTCTTGGTTGATAATAATATGCCTGACCAGTATATAAAACTAAAGTGACTAAAACACTTTCACTGCTTATATCTTACTATCTATATTCATAAACAAGAGCTTCCATTTTCTCAGTTTTTGTATTATCTTTTGTTTGGTCTCTTCCCCCCATATCCTTAGCTGTCATAACCAAAGCCTTGTTAATCCATACTCCTAAATACTTCATCTTATAGTGTCCCCATAAATATGGGTATTGCTAATCCTAATCTTGCGTGGGTACATCATTTGCAGCTGTAGCCTTTGTTTTATCTTCCTTAATTTTTATGTCCTGAAAAAGTATGAAACTGTCTGAATGTGTTCAATAACACCAAAATGTCGTTTTCTGACTTTATCAGGTACAAAATAATATCTGCAAATAAAGACAACTGTTCTTGATTACCATACAAGTTATATCCTTGCATTTCTCCATCCCTTATTTTCTTTGCCAGTGGCTGTAAATATAACAAAAAGGAAAGAGGACATCCCTGCCTGGTTCCTGTGTTCAAAGACATAGAAACATATCAGAGAGAAACCCTCCCACTTTAATTACTGCATCCAATCCTTCATATATCCTCCAAATTAACTTTATTATCATGTAGGGAATGCAAATGTTTCCAATGACATACCCATAAAGTCCAAGCTTACTCTGTTGAATGCTTCTGTGCATCAAGACCAACCATTAACAGTCATTTTGTCTTACATTCTGCTTCCCTCTAGATCATCGTTGTTCTATTAATGTTGTCAAATGTTTGCTTTCCCTCCACAGTACCACATTGATCCATATCTATCAATTTTAACAACACCTTTGCCATTCTTTTAGCTAGTAGACATAAACACTTTATAATCATGGTTGAAAATTGAAACTGATCTATATGAAGCTGAGTCTGATGGATCTTTACTATGTTTAGGTAATATAGCCACCACATATTTCTTCCAAGATGTTGGTGCTTCCCTTTCTGTTAAAATACTGTTAAATAAAATTGTCCAGTTCTTTATCACTATCTTCCCTCTTAACTCCCATACTTCTATAGGAATACTATCTATTCTTGGAGACTTTACAGAAGATTAATTATACATCACCATTTTTATCCTCACTTCATTCTTATCTCCTCAGTCAAACAACATAATCTTATCATGTTCATCATACTGATCACTGCTTCAGTAAACTTAGCTGTATGGGTTATATCCTGCCAAGGATATAACAGACAGGCAGCTTACAAAGCTTCAGGGCACCTTCCATGCACCCAAACTGTCTGGCAGCATGAGGTGAGCTGACTAAAAGACAAGTTTAGCCATCAAGCCCTTCGGAACTTTACTGACACTGAAGAGTATGCTCCTTTGAGGCTTTTGAGGATCAGTGATTGGCTTGGGTACTGTTCCTTTGCAGGGCAGATAAGTTCCCTTTTGGGGAAAATCTTCCATGCAATCATTTTTGTTTATTATTGTGATGTCCCCACTCTGGGTCAGTAATCAAGGAGCCTGAATCCTCACCACTGACACTGGAGATGAACATTCACTTGGAACAAAAATAGATACACACAGTATTTCCAGATGCAGCTGTCTGCATTAAGCACAATTTACCTTAAGAGCACACAAGGAATACACTGAGTTTGGGGACTGGGTTTCTCCATCACTCTCCCCAGGCACTCAATAAGACTGTGCACTGGCACAGCTGTAGAGTTGAGTCCTCAGGCAGGTGTCCAAGCCATGTCCTCTAACACCCTCTCTTTGAAACCAGTGCTTTGTGTCCCTGGTCCAAACAGCTGATACACACTCTGAGATTTGATTTATACACATACAAACACACATGCACACACACACACACACACACACACACACACACACACACACACACACACACACACACACACACACTCTTGGGAAACGCTGGCACAAATTTACTAGCTATGCCCCCTTCTAGCCAGACTATAAGGTAATTACTGCTACCAGATATTCCAAAGCCAGCTACTCTAAGGCTGTTACAAGGGTACCCAATTATACTGAGTGAAATGAATACTAATACAAATGGTAATGTTGACCAAACAACAAGGCTTTCAGGAGCGGCCACAGTGTCACCAAATAAATATAAGTACTCTCAAAGGTTAAAGTATTCTCTAAAGGACCAACCACTATGAAAAGTTTAAATATATTTCATAATAATAAAAGAACATGAAAATACAAAATATCTATTTACAATAAACACCAGAGTTTCAATCACAAAAACTATTAAAATAACACAGATGAATATATTTATACAAATACAGAAAACAGTACTTAACTAATGTCACTATATTTTCTGCCTGATCTAAAGAATTACTATTCCCTGGTTCACGTACTAGAGCAAGGCAAGATGAAGTAAGTGAGGGGCCTTTTCTTGTCAGGGTAGAAAAACAGACTGCTAAGTCACTGAGATACTTCTCTCTGTAATATCTAAATATTATTTCAGAGTTGGTTACAAAATGACATCACATCTGGTCATATGACTCTGTTTCCCACACTACCGTCATCACTAAAAGCTACCAGGATTTAGCACATTTGTGTTACAATACATACCTCGAGCTTTGCTAAAGTTTATTGCAGCATCTGGAAGCTGTAAAACAATTTTGACACTTCTGCTTTTCCTATAGAGTCTAACAAACCATACTTCTTTATGGCCTAGGCCCAGTGATTTAATTTCAGAACATTTTTTCAAAGTTAGCTGCACTGTGATTGACCTCTTCTCTTCCAGTATCTTCTGTTACAATATATTAATTTCAACAGTTGCAATGCATACACTGAATTAGTTATTACATGCATGTATATTTCTTTTCTGTCCAGCAGGACCCACTGTTGATACATTTTCAACACAAGCAAACTTCACAAATACGTTTTCAGCATACGCATCTGTGCAAATCAGTTTGATATACAAATGACATATAATTCTTTACAAAATTCCAGCTAGCTGTGCTGGCATATGTTACACATCCACTACCCTACTTCTCCTGGCATAGCTGGCAATGCCTCATGCTGTCACACCAAGCTACTGCAAGTCAATCTCAAACCAGAAGGATTGTTTAGATAATCTGTGGATTGTCCTCTCTGAAGTCTATGGGAATTTATAGCTGACTAGGTCCTTTGGGATGGCTACAGTTTGCCTGTCTAAAACCTATCCCTTTCTAACAACTAACACAGAAAATTAAAGGTAAAACAAGAAAATATAAATCAAAGTACATCTTTTTGTCTACAAGTTATTCCTGCCAGCCTACAAACTGTGAAAAACAGTGGTGAGAAATAAACTATAAATTCAAATAAAACTTCTCTTACCAGGCAGCTACATGGTCGTCATTCAAAAACCAAGACAAGATTGTTTGTTGGTGACTGGAATTTGATTGGCAACAATGAGGATGTATTGGGGGGGGGGGTCTAGAAGGGAAAATATTACAAAGGAGGGTAGGTTTCTGAAGAAATTTATGAAAATATTTGGTATGAAACACTTGAATTCAGCAGTAGGAACTTTGAGTGAATTTATATATTATTCACCAAAGTACAATAGCTGGGTTAGACTAGACAGAAGTTATATTTCACAGGAACCTGTGGATTAAATTGAGAGACTTTATTGAAGATTGAGTATATATCATCATTTTTATCTCATCTTTCTTCAATCTTAACTGTTAGTTGTTGAGCCTCATCTACCTCTCACCTTGACATAATTATGTCTTCTATCAATATTTCCATTTGTGCTCCTTTTTGATTTCCACATTTCTCTGCTTTATACAAATTTTCATAACATTTCTGAAATATCTCTAATACCTTGACAGGATTCCTGGTTATGTTTCTAAAACATACTTGAGGTAGAAACTGTACAGATTTATGCACTATTTTCTCTTCTCTCTCTCTCTTCTACCCACTTGAGTTTATATCAAACAAAGAAAAACTGTTTTCTTCCATCTATATCTTCTGTTCTGTTCACACACTATGCTTCTTGCTTTGCTTGATGGTTTGTACTCCCTTTCTTTACTTGTCTTTCTCTGTCTCACTTAAACCTTTATTTTCTTTTTCTGTCTTATAGAAGTTAAGGCAATCAGTTATTGTTATCCATCCATTTAATTTTCTGAAGCTTTTAGAGATAAAAAAGAAGTATGAAATATTTAGGTATGTCCTAAAAAATAGATGTATGCAATGGAGTTTACATTTTAAAGTAAAATGTATGCTCATGCAAAAAGTACATTTTTTAAACTAACTTAATCTGCTCTGATTAAAAAAAATGTTTGAAAAATTCTTATTCTGCATTTAAGTATTTGCATTCCTTGAAGGGTACATTAACAAAGTTACTGGCAGTTGCTGGTTGCTGCTGTGATGTCAAAAACTTGGCATCAACTTTAGTTCACTACCCTGTATTAAGGCAGATAGTTCAAGGCCTCAGAAAGCTGTCGTTACTTAAACCTTAGCGTTTTATGATTAAGTTTCCCTGGACATTGTTCTTCTTGACTAATGACATACTCTTTATGAGCTCTACTATTTTCCAATTATGCTGTCGTAAGGCCAGTTTTGTATAAAAACAAAATATGACCACTCTAGGGGTTCTAAGTTATTTAAAATCATATCAGAACATACAGAAGAGCGAGTCCTGACTGTGACCCAGATAACCCACTAGTTTGACTAGTGACCCCCATCACTGGAAGAGCAGTGCAGGGAAGGTATTAGTGATTGGACATAGACCACTAGCTTCCTCTGTGGTGTGGAAGGGTAAGCACACACTGAGTGGTGAGATTTCCCTGGTGCAGAAAAAGAAAAACATAAATTATGCTTTCGGGGAGGTGTTGCCTGATCAGGCATGCCACTTCTGGAAGTGAGGGGATACAATTGCCTACAGCCCACTGCACTTCCTTTCCCAGGTGCCTCATCAGATGCATGCAGGGGATAGGGAAACATGAAAAACAAACAAAAAAATCTAATCACTTCTGATGTCTGTCTGAATGATGACCCCTTCTGGTTGACCATCATCCTGGTGATGAGAATGAAATTGCCAATTGGTTGTAAGAGGACTGATAATCAATGCACATCAGGAGCAAAGAGAAGAAAAGAAATAAAATCACATTAGAAAAGCCTGAGTTCAGAAGTGAAAAAGACCCCTAGGTGTTGATTATGCAGGGAGGGTACTGATCATTTTAGGGAAGATTCTTCTTTCTGAAGATCAGTGCTTATTTGTTGAACTTCAACTGTCACTAAGCTAAAACAGTTATGTAATTCAAAATATTCTAGAAAGGAACAAATGTAGTTTGCTGATTCTTACTTGTTTCAGTGTACTTTACACTGGCCAGTATAGCGGCAAAAGAGGAGCAGGAGTAGGGACCTTTCTGTCTATGATCAGTGAGGCATAAACTAATCTTTGTGAGTGGGACATGGCCAAAAAAAGACTACTACTGTGTTAATGTTTAGAGTGAGTTCACATTATACTTGGCTCATCTGACACAAAGTTAGCTGACAGCTGTCCCTTTCCACCTCCATCTGCCCTATAACAACCTCCCAGAAAGCTGTTTCCTGGAACCCCCCTTTTTCTTAGGGTAACCTTTCTCAGAAAGACAAATCTGTCAACCTCAGATGACTAAGTACTGACTCAATATGTCTAAGCAGTCAGCTGTTAACCATATTAAGTGATATCTTTGTATGGGCAAAAGGCATGATATTAGACAACATTCCAGCAAAAAAAATAACAAGAACTAGGTCACATGACCAACTCTAGTAAGTTATCTGAGAGGATATATGACGATGCCACTTCTGATAAATTTATTTTTGTTGCTTCATTTATTCTCTAACATACTGCTCATGTACTTAAAAGCAGTCTCTTTATTTCTAGTGAGAGTTGCAACCCTTCATGTTAAGTATAGAGCCAAACTATTTGTGTTGTCTGCTATGTTAAATGGAGTCTAACAGCAGCATTATTCTCTTCTAGGTTTGTGGGTTACCCTGGAAATTATTACACTCTCTTCGGCATCCGGAATGAAGATGTAAGTATCACTTGTCAAATTCAGATGATTACACTTTCCATCCTCATTATGAGTATCAAATTATAACTGAACAAGGGAATGGTCTAAATATGTATGATGTTTGAAAGAAAAAAAATGCATTTTTGCTAGAACAAGGATATTAGTCAACATTAAACTGCACTAACTGTAATAATTTTTAGTTATCATTAGTTTTTAGCAATGCTTGTATCTGTGTCTTTGATGTCTGCATTTTCAGATAAAATATAAAACTTTCCAAAAGCTAAGATAAAAAATAAAATGTCCTAAAAAATCTGCATTTTAGAAACAAAAATGCATAGTGCTAGCAGGCAAGAATCATTGATTCCATCCTGTGTACACAGGGTTTTGTACTCTGCTCCATAAAAGGATGCTCAGTCTCCTGTTTTTCTCACTTACTGTTGTCACAAGAGACACTAGTTATTAAAAGACATATCCATACAAATGTCAAAATGTTTGTCATTAGATCACTGTTGCAGCAGCGAAAAGCTATCTAAAACATATCCTGCCAAGGATATTGAACATCTGGAGAGAAGACAAATGGTTTTGTGCACCTTTCTCATGCACCATAAGTTTGTTGAAGTACAAAAGTATGCTGGTATAAATGGGACATATGGTCAACAAAATTCAGAGTTTCTTGCCATTGAAGAGTTCTGTTAGGTATTTCATCTATTATGTATTTTCAGTGTTGGTGGTTGGCTCATATCTCACCTTTGTGGGCAGATAAGTATCCCTTCAGGGAACTTCCTTTATTTTTCTTAAAAAAATCTTATGATTTTTCTGTTATGCCTGTTTAAATGTGAAAATGCATGTGTGTTAGATCCCACACAAGGTCTCCAACATGGCCTGCATCTTCTCTCTTGAGAAATCACACATCTGTTCATGCAATATTTGTCTAGACTTTTCCCCAAACACCATTCCTACTATAGTGAATAGCCTCATTCTTTTCTTGGAAAACTGACATTTCAAAGCCCTTGGACAGACCTCCATGGCTACTGACTCTTCTTCATGGGATGTCCCCCTTCAGTCAAAGAAAAAGAGAAAAAAGGTTGGATGGTACTAAAGTAAATCTTCCCCTGACTTCTTTTTCCTGGTCTGGGACTGATGTACCCACAGTGGAAGACTCTTGGACCATAACTCCATTCTTACAATCCTCTGTGGTGATGCTCTGTGGAAAGCCACTATGGATCAAGAATCAGGCATGTCCAGTCAAATTTGACTTCAGGCATTGTCCAAGAAGAGAGAACAGAGTTTTCTTTGGACTGAAGAGACAGACGGTATACTGCTGGATTTTATAAGAGAGGGGGTAGTAGGCTTCCTTATGGAAGTCCAAATGGCTGACACTTCCTGAAATATGAGGTTTGAGACTCCTAGGAAAAAAAAAAATATATATATATATATATATATATATATATATATATATATATATATATATATATATCTGTGTGTGTGTGTGTGTGTGTATGTGTATATTTTTTTTACCTACCTTTCACTTGGCTAAAGTGGGGTCCCATTCATCTTTGTCCTCTGTTTCTGGCATAACATATGATTATGCCTATAGACATATCAGGACATGACATACTATCTGGCTGCAAGTCTCCATTTTCTAGTGGCAAGGCAACTCTGAATTTTAGTGCCTATATGTACCACTTAAACCAACATGCTCTAGTGCTTCACTGGATATATGGTGTACAAAGAAGGTGTCCAAAAGCTTTTGTATATTGACCAGATGTCCTATATCCTTGGCAGGATACGTCTTATATAGCTTTATGCTACTGCAACAGTGATATATTCAAACTTCTTCTCTTATGGTAAGTTTACTTACATGACTGAACTTTTGTCATCACAAAGTAGTTTGCATTCCCTTTTACTAACCCAGAAAAGAAAAATGATATTAAGAATTGCTCCATTTGTTTTAAGCCTGATACTGATTCTACAGTTTCTCTGTTAATGTTTGACTTTTTTAAGAAATCTACCGTTATTTCCTTCTTGTATCTGTTGCATCGTGTATTACATTGTCTAGACAGTATGAATAAGGATGGGAAAGCTACATCTTAGTCATGTACAATAAGTCATTAATTCTAGCTAAAGGGTCAGTAAAACTGTGAACCTAAGTACTAACTGCAATCAGGCTTTCCAATCTGTGTATTATCCGTCAAAAATAAGCAGTTTCATGTCTCATCTAGCAAGTGTGGCTTGGAACTCCAGGAAGCCCAAACAAAGGCAGTAAGTAAGCTAATGTTTCAAGCTTAGAATTCAAATGTACATTAAAATCCTGCCTAAGAGATGGCCACTAGCAAAAGGCAAAGAAATTAATTGCAAGCAGCAAACTCGTACACTTGTCAGAAGCAGTAAAGAAGAAGTAAATCATAATTCTCTCACAGTAAGTTAGTGGGGAGAGGCAGGACTACAGCAACTATTCTTTCCGAAAAACTATAACCAATGTCAACATAATCTATATCAAGAAGGCAACAGTCTTGACTGTAAACCACAATTATGTCTGTATAAATGCCCCAATCAAGCCATTTTGGGGAATAACAAATGGGAATAATATTCAGAGTGATTCAGGAATAGTAGTAGTGTGAAGAAATATCAAGATATGATTAAATACATTTTCATTTTATATCTGTGATTCTGGACATGTTTAATCTCTTTATGTTTACCATACTGCATCTGTTTGTAGGGATTTCTAGTGCTCAGATATCTTCTCAAAATTTCATCTTTGTGTGTCATTTAAGCCTGAATGCTTGACTCATTGTTTTTGATTCACAGTGTGGAGCTCAGTTAAACAGGGATCTCAAGTCATACATCTTGGAGCACAGTTAAACAGGGATCTCAAGTCATCCATCTTCTAGCATTACTAACGCACATTTACCATCCTTGTAATTGTCTCATCTCTTTACAAAACATAATTAATCATAGATAATTTACCCAACTCTGCCTTGTTTCTTTCTTTCTTTCTTTCTTTCTTTCTTTCTTTCTTTCTTTCTTTCCTTTATTAACCAGTCTTGTTTTTTTTGAGTAAAATCAAGTGTAACCATACCTCTCAACCTGGAAACATCAAAAATCTGGACAAGACCCATGAAAAATAGGTACAAATCTGTACACTGATTAACATATAATTTGCATACATAATTATGTAACCCCACCCACTCCGGCGGAATTGTGTGATACCAACTTTCGAACGCAAACTGAAGAACAGACAACCAAAAAATGCACCAGAGTCCCCCTGCAGCCATTCTAATGTCCCATTACCTGGCTATCTCACCCCATTTACCATAAACACTAATGTGTGCATACTGCTTTACTTCTACAATGATTATTTGGATTTTATTTTTACATTTTGCAGCACATCAATACACAAACAGACATCTAATAAACAAAGTAATAGTGTCTCACAATGAAAATAGACTTGGCATTAAAACTTCTCTGCCCTTGAAACTCACATTCATTGAAACAGCATTAGAACCCACACCACATCCAAAGAAAATGCATCTGGCCAATAGTGGATAAAGATTACCTTTGTTGGGCTGGTTTCAAATCATTGGCAACTTGCACACAAATCAAGAAACATACAGGTGTTCTTTTCTGTGATACACCTTCCTGACTTTATTAAGTTATATTCCTTGTATAATACAGCACACTTGTTGGAGCACATTTTAAATTTATTGTTTGAATGAACATTTTTCCAGTAAGCTATACTGTAGGCAATTAAAGAAAATGCATGAACCAATAATTACAAAACTGCCCAATTCAGAACATTTCCATCATAAAAGTCTACATCCATATCCAAACTATAAACAGAATGACAGTAGTGTAAGACATAGGCATCTTGCACAGCTTCTCACACTTATTTTCAATTTCAGTTTTTATTTTTGGGGGGGTGGCAAAAGGTCAAAAAACAGATACACATTTTAAACATTGCTTGTATAATTTTGGAAAGTTGCTAGAATAAAATGTGGTGTTATCACCATGCATGTCACTGGCAAGTCTTGAACCCAGAACTGTATACACTACAGTCAGTGCAACATATCACTATGCTAAATCAGCAGTTTGAAAAGTAGGAAGACTGAAAATTAAAGGCTATCATGTAGTGAATTTAGTTCTCACTTCTCACCATAGCTTTGAACTTCTTAGCACAAAAAAAACTGGACAAACAACAAAGCCAATAATGGGGGAATACAACTTCAGTTCTCACTTCTAACTCACCATAGCTGTGAACTGTTAGCACAAAAGACCTGGACAAACAACAAAGCCAGTAATGGGGAAATACAAATTATGTTCTCACTTCTCACCATAGCTCTCAACTCTTAGCACAAAAAATCTGGGCAAAGCTCAGAAATGGTGGTGGCTAAGGACTTTAGGCTCTTTTTGAGCCTAAATACCTGTAGCCACCAGATGTCTTACATTGGGGGCATTTTCACATACACACACACACACACACACACACACACACACACACACACACACACACACACACACACCTACCTACAGCTTAAAAGTTTTAAAACATAAAATACTGCAACTATTTCAAGATAATAAAAGATTGATGATATTAGTAGCCATAATGTCAGCACAAGAGACAACACCTCCACTATTAACAAGGACACTGGTCAGAGTTCCTTAATGGTAGCACAACAGACAGCACCTCAAATATTAACAAGGATACTGGTCAGAGATCCTTACTGGCAGCACAACAGACAGCACCTCAAATATTAACAAGGACACTGGTCAGAGTTCCTTAATGGCATATCTGGATTCCACATCTGAGAATTGCTTAACAGCAAATAACATTTTTGGTGACTTTACATTAAAAGTTGCAATGTTGCATTCAGGCAGAGAAAAGACACATAGCATAGCTGGCACTTTTAACAGCAGAAACAAATATCTAGATTAAAAAAACACTTATTTTAAACCCAAAAGGAGCATGTAATATGAAATATATGTGCTCAAATAACAAGAAGATGCTCCAACTTTACATGTACAATTCAAGAGTGAGGGTGCTTGCCAAAAGCTGTAATTGTTTTGAAAGAGACAGTGAGATAAAACATAAATCATACAGATTTCTTCATTAAGCAAATTAAAAAGAAAAGCATTACAGGAAACTAATATTTTTCTTAAAGACTTACTTGAGGATGGAAGAACTCCTGAAATGTCAGAGATTCAAACCAAAGATACAGAATAAAATCAAAAGCATTTGATTCATGTTGTAACCACTGCACAATGTGTAAAGACAAAACGAGCATAGTGTCTCCGTTTACGTCCTGCATTAGTGTCTTCCGCTTGGAATTAATGCCTGCCAGAAAACAAGCACAGTGTGTCCATTTATGTTAATGCCTGCCATTGCTGCCTGTATCTGTTGATGAAAATGAGCATAGTGTGTCCCTTTACGTAATGTCATTGCTGCCTGTATCTGTTGAGTCTGCTCTTCTGTTTACATTAACGCCTGCCATTGCTGTTCTCCAACATGAGTGCTGCTGCCTGTATCTTACCGTTTACCCATTCCTGCCGCTCGCAGCCAGCCGGAAATGACGTGAGCTCCTTGAGCTCAATTCTGACTGGCTGGTAGCCCTGATGGAGCTGACATCATCGTGCACATGATGACGTCAGCTCCAACAGCACCATAATTCAAAAAAATAAAAATACAAGGCAAAAAAATCGGAAATGAAGGGGTGCCACACGGGAATCGTGGCACCCCTTCATTTGGACCCCAAAACTCAGTAAAAACTGAGTAAATCGGTATGGTTGGGAGGTATGAGTGTAACAACTACACACAGTAAAGTGCAATTTCCCTTAAGAGCACACAGAGATCACAGTCAGTCCAGGGCTGGTCGCTCCCTTGCTCTCCAGGTCACCAATAAGGCTCCCCACTGGCACAGCTGTAGGGTCCAGATCTCAGCCTAGTGAGCAAGCTGAAGCCTCCAGCACCCTCTCTGTCCAACCAGTGCTTTGTGTCCCTGCCCAAGTATCACACACACACACACACACACACACACACACACACACACACACACACACACACACACACACACACTTTGAGATAAGAGTTTATACAACCACACAGACACTCCTGGGGAAGGCTGGCACAGGTTCTCCAGCTCTGCCCCTTTTTCCCAGACTATACAGTACTACTACTTGCCACCACCCACTAATATTTATTAGCTACTCAAAGGCCCTTAAAAGGGTGTCCAATTATTACTGTGCAATATTATTATCCAATTGGTAGTATAACTAAACAGTTAAGGCTTATTGGAGTGATTTGGTACAGTAATCACTATAAATATGCAATGTACTCTAGAGCTTAAATTGTCTGTACACAAAGCAGCCACAGTTGAAAGGTTTAAAAATATTTAATAATAAATAATTAAAACCACAAGACAATACTTTACTACGCAGTGATAGTCAAGAGTTCAGAGATCACAGAGAAATACTTAAAATAATTCAGTAGTACAGTTCTGACATCACAGAAAAACACTTAGTCTAATCTTTCTAGTTCCTAGCTATTTCTAAAAGAAAACACAAGTCTAAGATAAACTTACATAAGAAAACAGGCAGAGTGCTGATGAGTTGGATTGTCAAAACAAAAATGCTCAATAATTTTTGGTTCTCTCTGTTTAAATTGAAATTGCAGTTCTGATTCACATTCCATCCATCTTCACACTTTCCTGGGGTACCCAAGCTACACATTACATCATTCTTCACACTTCCCTGGGTTCTCATGCTATCAAAAACTGCATTAACATTCTTAACATCTCCTTTTGTTATCTTGCAGCTGGTCAGGAAACAGAGCAATAAAAATATATTTGCATGCTTAAATCTAGCAATTTAACTCTTGGTTAAAACAATAGCAAGAATTTCTTCATCTAGACTCTTCGGCACCACTGTCTACATCACAGGGTCACCACATGCTTTATTTTGGTCAGTAGAGAGCACTGTTGTTTAATTTTTTTCAGTTCCACATCTAACAGCATTTTTTCCATTTAAGTCAACAAGCCTGTGTCTTACATTGATATTTAGAAATGACAGAATTATCTGCAAAATTCTATCTGGCTAGGCTGGCAGCCTTCATCTATCTTTGCCCACTCTTCACATATCCCCCCCCCCCCCCCGGAGAACTCAAGCTAGTTTTTCAAGTGACCTTTGAGAAACGCTGCTTGAGAGGGTCAGGTCTATCTGAGTATACCTACCCCATTCCCTGTCTTGAGAGCCCATCTGCATTGGCATTGCTACTCCCACTTTGGTGCTGCACTGACATATGTGCTTGCAACCCCAGGCTCCATCTTAGCAACTTGGCATTGTGCTAGCTGACTCTGTTTAACCATGTTAGGGGGTTGTGAGCTGTCATAACAGTGAATTTCCTTCCATACAGATAAGGCTGAAGTTTCTGCAGTGCCCACACTATGGCTAGACATTTCTTTTCTACAGCTGCATAGCATTCCTCCCTGGCTTGGAGCCTATGAATAAGATAAACCACTGGGTGCTCTTCTCCCTCTGAATAAATCTGGCTAAGTACAGCTCTCACCCCATGGTTCGAAGCATCCACCTGTACAGCACATTATTTGCTGTAATCTGGACTGGCTAACACAGGGGGTCCTCCCAAAGCTTCTTTAAGCATCTGGAATGGCTGCTCACATGCTGGGGTCCACACTACCTTATCTGGCCTGTTCTTCCATGTCAGGTCAGTGAGGGGAGCAGCTATGGTACTATAACTGGGGACAAACTTTCTGTAGTACCCTCCTGTCCCTAAGAATGCCCTCAACTGCTTTTTAGTAACAGGTGCAGGCCATGCCTGAATGGCTTCCACTTTGGCAGGTTCTGGCCTTATCTTACCACTTCCCACTCTATGTCCTAGGTAGGAGACCTCTGCCATATGCACCTGACATTTGCTTGGCTTAATGGTCAACCCTGCCCTCTGTAGTCTGCCCAGCACCTCCCTGACATGCTGAAGGTGCTCTGGCCAGGAATGGCTGTAGATGGCAATATCATCTAGGTAAGCAAGGGCAAACCCTCCTGCTCCTGCTCCTGCTAGGATATGATCTTCCAGCCTCTGGAAAGTCACTGAGGCATTCTTCATCCCAAAGGGCATCTTTGTGACCTCATACAAGGCAAAAGGAGTCATAAAGACTGACTTCTCTGTAGTACTGGGAGTCAAGGGCACCTGCCAGTAACCCTTGGTAAGATCAATGGTTGTAAGATACTTAGCCCCAACCAGCTGCTCTAGGTCCTCATCTGTTCTAGGCATGGAGTAAGCATCTGACTTTGCATAACCATTTAATTTTCTGTAGTCCACACAGAATCTGGTGCTGCCATCCTTCTTTGGCACCATCACCACTGGGGAGGGCCAGGGACTGTTGGACTCTTGAATCACCCCTAGTTCCAACATCTCTAGTACCTTCTCCCTCAGAGTTTGACTCTCTCAGGCACTCTATAAGGGGCCTGTCTAATAGGCCTTTGGGGTCCTGTGTCCACCTGGTGCTGCCCCAGGTGGGTGCACCCTGGTTTCCCGGTGAACATGTCCCCAAATTCCTGCAACACTGCTCAGATTTCTCGAACCTGGGTAGGGGATAGCTGCTGGGACATTGCTACCCCTTCCACTGAGGTGTCAGCCTGAGATTCACTGAGGAGATCTGTCCCCAGATCTCCCTCAGACTCCTCCTGCAATCCACTGCAAATGCTCAGAACAAGGGCCTCCCTATCATGGTAAGGTTTCATCATGTTAACGTGGTATAATTTGTGCCCCTGCCTTCTGCCTAGCAGTTCCACCATGTAGTTAACATCACTTACCTTTCTTACCACCTTGTAGGGTCCCTCCCAAGCTGCTTGCAGCTTGTTGTGTCTGACAGGAATGAGAACCATTACCTGCTGCCCCACAGCATACTCTCTAACTTGAGCATTCCTGTCATACCACACCTTTTTCTGTTGTTGGGCTTCTGCCAGGTTCTCCTGGGCCAATCCCATGAGTTCCTTGACCCTTGTCCTGAGGTTTAGGATGTATGCCACAACAGACTCCTTGTGAGACTCGCACTCACCTTCCCACCCATCTCGGATTAAATCTAGAGGTCCCTTCACCCTATGCCCATACAGCAACTCAAAGGGTGAAAAACCTGTGGATTCCTGGGGAACTTCTCTGTAAACAAACAACAGATGGGGAAAATATTTGTCCCACTCCCTCTTAAACTGATCTGCAAATGCCCGTAGCATGGACTTGATTGTAGAGTTTAACCTCTCAACAAGACCATTAGTCTGGGGATGGTAGTGGGTGGGCTTCATGTGCTTCACCCCACAGGACTTCTGCAGACAAGCCAGCAGGTCTGACATGAAATTGGCACCTCTGTCAGTCAGTATTTCATTTGGGAAACCTACCCTGCTGAAAATCTCTAACAAAGCATTTGCCATCTTCTCTGCCTCAATGGAGGACAAAGCCACCACCTCAGGGTATCGTGTAGTATAATCCACTACCACTAGAATATACTTTTTTCCCTTTGGAACTTGGGGTACTTAGAGGACCCACAATATCCATAGCTACCCTCTGAAATGGCTCCTCAATCACAGGCAAAGGCATCAAAGGAGCTCTCACATTCTCTCCTGCCTGGCCTACCTTTTGGCACTGCTCACAGGTCCTGCAGTACCCTGTTACATCTCTGGAAATTCCAAGCCAATAGAAGTTCTGCATAATATACCTCTTTGTACGTTTTATGCCCATATGACCTGCAAAGGGAATATCATGGGCTATGGCTAAAAGCACCAGACGATAGGCTCTGGGCACTACCAACTGCTGTACTTTCTCACCTTCTAACCCTCCCTCAGGGGTCCACTCTCTGTATAGTAACCCTTTATCCCAGTATACAGATTCCCCCTTTCCTTGAGAATCAGGTGCTTCCCTAACTACCTGCATTAGGCCTTGCAATGTAGGGTCTGAGAGCTGAGCCTGTCTCAACTCTTTCCTTGTAACCCTTCCCAGCTCCCCTTCAACAGGAAGTATGGCATCCTCTGACAGTGGTGCCTCACTATCAGCCTGGGTACTACTAATCACCTCTACCTTTGTAGTCACTCTGTCTAAAGGACCATCATTACCCACAAGCAGCTGTGTCTCACCTTCAGTCTCACTGCTACAGCGTAGCTCCCTCCCTAAAGTAACCACCTCACCAGTCCTGGCTGCAAGTATGCAGTCTGTCTGGGTCTCCCCCAGGCTACCAGACCCACATGCTTGTCTCCTAGCCTGACTGCATGTAACTTCATAAGCACATGGTACTGCCTCATCCAAATCCTTCCCTAGCAGGACATCTGCAGGATGGTAGTTCAGTACCCCTGTTGTCTCAAAACAACCTACTATTGGCATTTTGTCTTTCCCACTTACTGGCTCCCTCACCTTTTGTTCCCCACCTTGCCTCCATGGACACCTGTATGCCACATGTTCCCACTGGTTGCATTCAAAACATTTAACCCTAGCTCATGGACGTGTACCTCGACTAGTGGCTTCCCCTGCTACTGGCAGATTCTGTTGGGGCAGTCTATGCTGCCACCATGGGTTTAGACCCATGAGCAGTACTGAGGGTTCCTTTCCTGTGCAGGGCTGCCTTACTTGCCAGGTATAGGTCTCCCCTCTTCCCCAACTCATCTGAAGTAGCACATTGTCTATCAGCTAACCAGATCCTCATGTCCTCAGGCAAAGTGCTAAGGGCTTGTTCCCTCACCAAAAGGTCTTCCAGCCCTTCAAAGGTGGTGACCTGACATCCACTCACCCACCTATGGAAATAAGTGCTCAGTTCAGCAACATATTCACACACACTTTCATCTGCCTTGCGTCTATGCTCACAAAACTTTTTCCTATACGTTTCAGGTGTTAGCTTAAACAATTCTAACAAATGATTTTTAACAACAGTATAATCAAAACATGCAACGTCAGACATTTTTGACAAAACAGTTACAGTTTTACCATGGAGTAAGGGGGTCAGGAACCATACCCAGAACCTTTGGTCAACACTATACTCTTTGCATACCCTCTCAAACATATGAATGAAACTATCAAAATTATCCCCATCTTTAAACTGCGGAAGAAATTTACTGACCTGTTGTGCTTCTGGGGTCCAGTTACTCCCTTCCCCATTACCTCCATGACTCTGGTGAAGAGTCAGCATCTCCTTCTCATGCTGCCTATGCCTCTCCTTTTCCTTAGCTTCTAGGCATACAGTTTCTCATTCTTCTCAGCCTACAAATGTCACAGTCTCTCGTTGTCCTCACTCTCTAGATGCCTCAGTCACTCATTTGCTTCTATTTCCACACGTCTGGCCTCCAATTCAAGTCTTTTTAGCTCCAGATGGATTTTTAAGTCCTCTGCAGAAAGGCTGAGCTGTCCATTCTCCGAGGGCATTATATCTCCACTGCCAGTCTGATTGTCCTCCAGGTTGCTGTTTTCTGATGCAGCTGTAACCAAGGCTGCAATCAGGCCTGCCTTAGTCAGGTTTCCATGCACCAGTCCCCTAGCCTGGCACATCTCCGCCAGCTGGCTCCTTGTCAGCTTTCCATAGTCCTCTGCTGACATGCTGCCTGCTCACCCTGACTAAGCTAACAAAAGAAATAAAACAATTGTGATCTGAACTCTGAGTATTCACTGCATGGCTGATTTAGAGTACAAAACACCTTCAAAGCTCACTGTACACAAGCTACACAAATTCACTCTACCTACACCACTACAAGCCATTTAGTATTTGCCAGCCAATTAATATATGGTGTAGATATCCCACCACTGCCAAACAATTAATATGTGATGCCCGTACCCTGGCCCAGCAATCAAGGAGCCTCAATCCTCACCGCTAAAACCAGTGAGGGGCATCTCATATAGGAGGAAAGGATAACAACTACACACAGTAAAGTGCAATTTCCCTTAAGAGCACACAGAGATCACAGTCATCCGGGGCTGGTCGCTCCCTTGCTCTCCAGGTCCCCAATAAGACTTCCCACTGGCACAGCTATAGGGTCCAGATCTCAGCGTAGTGGGCAAGCTGAAATGACCAGCACCCTCTCTATCCAACCAGTGCTTTGTGTCCCTGCCCAAGTAGCTGACACACACACACACACTTTGAGATAAGAGTTTATACAACCACACAGACACTCCTGGGGAAGGCTGGCACAGGTTTTCCAGCTGTGCCCTTTTTTCCCAGACTATATAGTAGTACCACTTGCCACCACCTCCTAATATTTATCAGCTACTCAAAGGCCCTTAAAAGGGTGTCCAATTATTACTGTGCAATATTATTATCCAATTGGTAGTATAACTAAACAGTCAAGGTTTATTGGAATGATTTGGTAGAGTAATCACTACAAATATGCAATGTACTCTAGAGCTTACATTATCTCTACACAAAGCCACAGTTGAAAGGTTTAAAAATATTTAATAAATAATTAAAACCACAAGACAATCCTTTACTACACAGTGCTGGTCAAGAGTTCAGAGATCACAGAGAAATACTTAAAATGATTCAGTAGCACAGTTCTGACATCACAGAAAAACACTTAGTCTAATCTTTCTAGTTCCTAGCTATTTCTAAAAGAAAACACAAGTCTAAGATAAACTTACATAAGAAAACAGTCAGAGGGCTGATGAGTTGGATGGTCAAGACAAAAATGCTCAATGATTTCTGGTTCTCTCTGTTTAAATTGAAATTGCAGTTCTGATTCACATTACATCCTTCTTCACACTTACCTGGGGTTCCCTGACTACACATTACACCATTCTTCACACTTCCCTGGATTCCCAGGCTAACAGAAACTGCATTTACATTCTTAACATCTCCTTTTGTTATCTTGCAGCTGGGATTAGATCATGGTAAACCACTTTGCAGCCACACTGAAGACCAAGCAGCTGGGGTAAACACTGACAGTGCTTAGTTACCCACAGAAGGCACAAGTATGCATGCACAGGTGTATAATGTGATAATCAATGGCAACAAATATATAGAGAAAGGAAGATGCAATCCAAAGGGAAATAACACTGATGGCTATGGGTATAGTAGAGGTTATACTACAGCAACATAATCCACAGAGATGGACAGCATTAAGTGCTAATGGAGTTCCAGAATGAAGTAATTGTCAGAAAAGCAGGAAATACTGGAATTTTGATGAATGTGAAATATACACAGGAGAGGTGGGATACAATAAAGTAACATAATGCACCAGTCTGCACCAGTCCTAACAAAGTCAGAATGTTAAGGATGGACCTATACTATACTGTGAATATAATTTAAAAAGGAATATTATATTACCCTCGGGGGATTAAATCCATCAATTTTGGTCCACATGCCAGTATATCCACAGTTTAAATTCAAGGTGAGTCACTGTAGCTATCAGAGTAAATGTGGTCATAAAACACACATACTAGGGAAATGTAACACATGTGCAGATGGATGGCAAAACAAGAAAGATAGGGTCAGGGGGATTGAACCCTTGACTTTCCCACTGAATGTTATCATAGCAGTGTATTAGCAACAGGAGCCAATACAACAGAGACAGAGAGAGAGAAAAAAGGGTCATAAAACATATATATCATGGAAATGTCACATATGTACAGAATGCAAACAGCAAGGTTATAAGATTTTTTGAAACCCTCAATCATTTCATTGACACAGTAAGAATAACTGTATGAGTACACTGAGCCATCAAAGGAGTTTAAATAATGGCAGTAGCTGTACTTTATTTCAAAGTGGTAAACACAGCAAATCTTAGCTCATTTGTATGACAGGTGTCAAGGATTTCCTGTCATTTTTGCCATAGGTTTTGGAGTGCCATTTCTTTGTAGTCATATATGGCCATCTGTGTTGGTCTCTGTTAACTGTTGTGCAACATATGATTTATATGCCCATTCTGGGCATGTATGTGGTGTATATATCTGTTTTTTGTAATATTATAAGTTGGAAATGGAAGCAAAGGACAGACAGAAATGAAAATAGGGAAGCAAGCAGAAGGTAAACTATAAGGAGAGCAAATAGAGAATGAGCAGGATGGAGGTGGGGTAGGAGCCCATATCTCCCAATTTCCTAGCACAACAATGGCAGAGGAATCCAGAAATAAATTAGATTAGAATGTGCAAACTCCCCTGCATAATCTGCACGTTGCTGATAGGAATGTTTGCTTTCAGGGGAATGGAATACATGGTAACAAGAAAAGAACAACTCAGGTGAAAGGACTGAACCCCTGCCTTTGACAATGACATGCCACAGAAGCAGTCAAAGAAAGGATTACTAAAACACTTTTAGGGGAAGAGAACACATGTTAACAGCACAAACATCCACCTAAATGAGTTTGAACCCCTCTTTTCTGCAGATATATTCTCTAGAGAATGACATTAGCAAGGCATGCCACAGACACACTCATACAAAACGTGACTGAAAAACACATTTTACTGAATGGAACACATGATAGCAAGACAATAAAAATGCACCTAAATGGGGTTTGAACCTCCATTTTTGGAAGTAATACCCTCTAGACCAGGGTATTAGCAAGGCATGCCATGGAAGCATTAATGGAAAGATCAACAGAAAAACACATTTTTTGGGAAAAAGAACACAAGATAGCTAGAAAACATAAATACATCTAAAGGAGTTTGAATCACTGCCTTTGGCAATAACATTCTTTAGACCAGTATGTTATCAAGTGAAGCCAAAGAAGAAGGTATAGTGAAGTGGGTCTGAAAACACATATGTCAATAAAGTGTTAGATCAGCATTAAGAACTGAAAATTGAACATTGGAAAACAATATACCATCCATCAGGGGATTTAAGCCACTCTGCACATCACAGCACAAGTAGATAATGCCATGGAAGCTACCATATGCATGTATTATGTTTACCTTATTAGCATATATTATGTTGTATACCCTGCTCAGAAGTGACCTGTGTCTTGCATATAGAGCAATCTCTGACCCAGCTTTAATGGAAATGCTACACATTCACAAGTCAAATGGCACACGGGTCACTCGGTCAAAGAACTTTAACCTGGTATGTGACATCAACAGAATTTGTTGGAGAGACAGATCTGTTTCACAGAGGTTTCCCCACCTTTGGAACAAGCTTCCTATTCATGTTAAACAGAGCCCCTTGTTGGCCCTATTTGAGTAATTTGGACAATTGAATGGGTAACAGGAAATTCACCCCTGGGGAGCAACCTGTGTCCCTCTTGGACAGGGGCTTTAGCTACTGACTTTAGTGCCTGCTTGAACCAGACATACAAGGGAACATGGGTTGAACTTGACTAGGCTTGTAAAGCCCCTGGGGCCATTAGCCTGGTAACCTGCTATGATCCTATGATTGTTTTGTGTACTACTACAAGGTAGCCCCCCATGGATTTGAACCCCTGCTTTCTTGGATGATACTTTAGTGAGAGTACACAGTCAAGTGAAGCCACAAATGAGGTTATAGTAATGGAGCTAGAAACACACATTTCAAGGAAATGTTAGAACAGTGTGGAAGACTAAAAATCAAACACTGGTAAATAGCGTACAAAACAATCATGGGACAATATCTACTTCACTGATTTGGCAGTTACATACACATCCTGTGTTTAGCTTTATTTAAAATATACATTGTAAGTGATTAGTGCAAAGTACATTTTATTTTGAAGACTGATACAAGGTAGATATCCATGGATTTGGACCCCTGCCTGCCTGATACTGTATAGATCTGTGCATTATCAAGTCAAGCTGCAAAAAATATATTAAAGGGGTTAGAAAACACATTTCAAGGGAATGTTAGAACAGTGTAGAAGACTGCAAAATGAACATTCATAAACAACATATAATAATTAGGGGATCAAATTGCTCCCCTAGTGTACACATCACTTCATTACTACAATGAAATTTGCAACCTAAACCTTGTCACCACAATAAACTGGACATGCTGGAGGGATAGATTCCTGTCCCAGAGACTTCCCATACTCGGGAACAGGCTACCCATCTATGTCAAGCAAAGTTTTTCATTAGCACTCTTCAAGAAAAATCTTGATGAGTGGATGGGAAATAGGAAATACACCCCGGGGATCAGTTCTGTGTCTCTGCTCGACAGTGGCACAGGAAAATAACTTTCTTGGGTGGCATAAGCCAAGGAACCTTGTTGGCTAGGCTTATGTAGGCCCTTGGGCCAATAGCTTAGTGCCTACCTATGAACCTATGAACCTTTGAACTATAGAAGCCATTACAATGGAACTACTAACTTCACCTTATTTTCAGTATTGCATAATGACACATCAATGGTCAGCTCAGTTTTGTGATGGATGCCAAGGTATTAGCCTGTCCAAAGGATTTTGCTCTATTTTTGCCATAGGAGAAGGACTGTCATTTCCATGTGCATGCATATGGATAGTGAAGTTACTTTCTGCCATTAAATATGCAATGTATGACTGCAAACAGATTATTTTTCTGTTGTTTTATAAGCCCTTTATGGGCATGTTTGTGGTGTGGTAATGTGTTTTTCATAAGATTAAAGAATGTAAAGGGTATAGTATAGAGACAAAAAGGCAGCAAGCAGATGGAATGACAAAAGGAAAGTAGTTAAGCATTGTGGTGGCTGAAGACAGATAAACATCAACTGTTGTGAACTGATGCTTTTCATTTTCATATGCTACATAGCAGTACATTAGCAAAGGCATCCACTGAAGCTGTCTGACTGTTAGGGGTCATTAAGAAGACACATATCTAAAATATGTAGCACATTTGCAGAGTGAATAATGAACAGAGTAAAACAGCCATTTGCTTAACTGTATTTTGGGGTATGTGTGCATTGTGTTTATTTTTGGACCAGGTTGAAGGTTTGAAATGAAAATATAGATCCAAGATTACTAGGAGAAGTGCACACAGGGTAATACACAAGGTGACCTAAGAAGGAATGAGCTGCATAGAGGTGGGTAAGGAACATATCTCGCAACCTTTTAACTCAACAATGCTAAATAACTCTATACTTACATGAAGTGCCAGACTCCATGATATAATGCATATACTGATGATAGGAGCGTTTCATTTAAAGGGCAAGTATCACTTTATTAACAAGGCAAGATGATTATAAATCATGGCTTTGAAACCATCCCTGTGTCACTCACATTCTACCTAGCAGAGCATCAGCTGGGTATGCTACATAATTATAAGTAGGGAAGGTGTCAGTAAAACACTAATCAGGGTAACAGAACATAAGATAGTAATATGAGAAAATTACAGATAAATGTATTTGAACCCATGCCAGTGACATTGTTACCCCCTGAACCAGAACATTAGTCAGGTTCGCCACTTAAGCTCTCAGAGGAAAGGCATAAAATAAATTGAAAAAAAAATTACAGGAAAATGGCTTACAACTGTATGATGAAAATGTGATATTGTAGAAGTCCATCCCACCTTCAGGGGATTAGGCTCCTGCACACCATGCACAGAGAACAAACTTAACCCATCATGAAATACATTGTGCCATAGAGGCCTTCACAGAGAAATTATTTATTTTGCCATATATCAGTACTGATGTGATGATATTTATGTGTGCTCATCTTAAATGCATAACCGATGGCAATATCTTATTGCATTTGGATGATTTTTTTCATTTATGCCATAAGACAGGAACTATCATTTCCATGTGGTTATAGGTGACCAGCAACATTGCTCTGTACCAACCGTCTTGCAAAGTATGACCACAGAAAGATGGTTTTAATATATAACCCCTTTTTGGGGCATATGTGTGGTGTGTTTGTCTATTTTTGACCAGATTTAAGGATGTAAATTGGTGTGTACTATAGGACAGACATAGGTTCATAGGCTGCTACTAGGCTAACTGCCTGTGCAGGCCATTTTAAGTGTAGCCACTTACCCCATGTGAAAATCAAACCCTGCACCTTCTGCTTGTAAGGCAAACACCTTAACCATTACGCCATCTTCCCACCCACTCTTCCTACCCACATGAAAAGGGGAAGCAAGCAGTGGGTAGAACACAAGGTGAGCAAATACAGAATGAGCAGGATGAAGATGGGATAGTAGTATCAAATAGTTAGCTTAATAATACTGGTGAATTACAACAATATTCTTGATTTAATGACTGACATTCTGAGTGATTTGTCAGGCAAACTTCACTTTTTGTGAACTAGTGGAGTCAATTATGTGTACACAAATTAAAGGTCTGTGAAGTTAAGAGGTATGGGGGAAGCATGTGTTGTAGGACAACTGCCCTTTTTATTTATTTATTTACTGACATATTTTTTGAGAAGAGAAAGTTGAGTAAGGAAGTCATAGAAGCGAGAGGTGGGTAAGTGAGGAAGGGTAGGTCACAAGGGAGGATAACCACGACTGACAGGGCATGGTGTTACATGATAGGGGACAACACAATGGCAAAGGAGCCACCAGACAAACAGAGAGAAGTCAAATGGAAAGGGGAGAATACCATATTATATATGAGTGGTCATAGACACAAAAGGGAGGGGAACATTGGGTTTGGGGATGTTACTCGGTGTTCAGAAATGCAATCTCTGCCAGCTTCAACACAGTGGGAGATTACTTTCCTCCCAGGAACCATCACCATGGGGTCCTGCCTCAGAATGGAGTCATGAGTGTGGCTCAGTGAGTCATTGTGCCATGGTCTCTATTCAGCCAATTCAGGCTTTGAACCCCCTGTCCAGCATTTCACCAACAAGCTCTGCCAGCTTGTGGCATGTGGCAAAATTGTCACCTCCACTTGCACTGCTACTGGCTGGTGCCAGTGTACAAACCTCTGGTTTAGGGCTACCTGATACAAATAGGATAGGCGGCAGCTCTAGCAGGTTGGGATCCAGATATGCTGGGTGCCTCTGGTGGTGTTTGTACTGCTACTGCTTCCACCTGTGTGTGTGTGTGTGTGGGGGGGGGTGACAGACCATGCCAGTGTGGTTAGTCCAGATCGCTATGCAGCTGCATAAACAGTAACAGAAATGGAGATACATATAAAAATAAGGAATAAAAGAGAAATGACAGGGACAAAGAGGGTAGGAGAAGACAGATACAAAATCACTGAAATCGCATTCCTAACTCTTTATTCATACTCATAGTACAGTGAAGGAAAATGTGTTTTAATAATAGGACTTACACAGTTATTTTAACATATTAACTATTTTATTTTAAATTGTATTAGTTTAACTATTTTAATAGCTAATGTTATGCCATGACAACAGCAATATTTATTTTTTTATTGGGGGGGGGGGTGCCCACAGCTATCTTACAATCTCAGTGCTTGAAGACTTAACATGATGAGTCATATTTCCAGCTGTATATAGGGGTCCCATGAAGAAGCCTGTTTCTAATATCACACAGGTGTAGTCATTCTGTAGGAATGCCAGTACTGATGGATGTTGTCCTGCTGTATTAATGATGATCATCATATTGATCACTGCTGTAGTAGCCTTAGCTATATGGGTTATATCCTATCAAGGATATAACAGCCAGACAGCTTCCAAAGCTTCAGGGCACCTCCTATGTACCCACATTCACACTGCATCTTCTCTTCTAGAATTAGTTAAAAACTCAACCAGAGTTGGTCTTTCATTTAGGATTCCCCTACCCCTTTCTCTTTGTCTATTCCTGATAGGAAAGGCAATCATTAGCCTGAAATACTAATGTCTTCTTGGCCTTTTCTCATTCTGTTGCCTTTCTCCCCCTAATTATTTGTTTGCAATACATTGGTTCTTTTGTCAACTTCCTCAAGTAAATTCCACCCCATTCTAGGATCTTCTCTGTACCCCTGATTGCAGTTATCCCTATAAATAGAATCTCCTTTCTCCATTCCTGTGTTGTATTAGTTTTTAGTATACTTTTGGCATATAATATTCTGTGTGACTGTTGTTATTGTCATTAAGGATCAGTGTCCAAAATCTCACCCTTTCCTTATTTCTTGACTTACCCCCTGCTTCATCATCATCATCACCCCTTTCCATTTTGGATTGTAGCTTTCTGCTTGTGTTATGTACAAGATAATTAACTGTGTAGCTATGAAATATCTCTTCAAATCAGGTAATCTTTAAATTCCTTGTTCTTTTAGGAAGATCATCTAATCCTACTTGAGTCTTGCCCTGTTCCCCTTCCATATCAAATTCTTCAACTGCTTATTAATTACTATCCACAACTTCTCCTCTGGTTAATAAAATATGCCTGGCCTGTGTATAGAACTGAAGGGACTAAAAATATTTTTACTGCTTGTATCTTGCTATCCATATGTATGTGAAAGAGCTTCCAGTTTTTCTGCTTTGGTATTATCTTTTCTTTAGTCTCTTCCCACACCACCTATCATAATGTTGAACAAAAGGACACATGTAGTACACTTACTAACTGCTGAAGAACAAACTTATAGTATGATGAATTAATATAATATACTGTAATGTAATTTACCATGGATATCAGTTAAAAGATTGCTAACACTTGAATGTGTGACAGACCTTAAAGTGTGAAAGGGTGAGGAACATTGCTGTTTAAAACTTAATTTAAGGAACATTACTCATAATGAGGTACACTTAAGAGATATGACAATGACAGTTCTCTTGTCCCTGTAATATGGGCCTCCCACACGTGTGCAGATCTTACCATAAGTGCTCTGACATGTGCATAACATTGTGTACAACTCAACATGATGTTTATCAGGTTTACACATTGCATAAACTTAGTAATTCAGAAATACTAATGAGATGCGTCCTAATTAGCATAATTATCACAGCTAGATGGGTTAATCTACATGATAAAAGTGTGATTGGAGCCACAAATTATCATCTCTCTACAGAAGTTGAACTTTGTTTAATCCTGCTTTTCCTACATTAATTACTTGTTGCTACAGAATAAGATTATCTGCTTACATAAGGTACGTGTTCTTTTTACGCCTACTTCTTTGTACAAGGATAGCTTTAAGACCTAGAAGTGCAGTTCAGTTTTTCAGTGTATCTGCATGTTTGGCCAAAGATTTCTGAAAGGAATACTTTTCAATTAAAGTGTGCCATACAACAGTGTAATGTTGTGTATCTTATCCATAAATGATTACAATTTAAGAATTTCTACCAAGGTTGTAGCTAATGATCATGGTGTTTGTTAAGTTGTGTGCTTGTTAACTTGCAGTTATGTGCTGGTATTTTTGGGGTGGGGAGGTAGATTGTGACACAATAACGCCCACAATTATTGTAAAGATTGTTTTATAAATAAACATATTTTAGTGCCCTGCCCTGCTAAAGTGTAGCAGCTGGACTATTAGTATAATGTGACTGCTAGAATTTGAAATATTTATGTAAGATCACAGCTGTTAATTCCAATGTTTTCCATTCCAACAAATGCTTGGCTATGAAACAGGCACAGAAAGCCACATCCACCTGCAAGTCCAAGGTTACAGAGGCAGAAAATGCAATGGTTGTTATAAGACCCTCTTGCAGATACAAGTTTACAATGGTGGCAGCAACACACAACATGTTCAATACTTTACACTGCCTGATCATGACCATCTGGCCAGGTACAAACCTAAGGTATATTCAGCATTGCTGTGTGATGTTTAAAGTTCCTGAATCGCTCCTCCATGTTCTTTGCCTCATTATAATATGTGTCACTTCATTATGCAATCATTATCATATAACACAGCCGGCCATGTTATTTTGGCTGGCAATGACGTGTAATTAGGTTTTCTGAAACAGAAATAGACAACACCCCTGTGATTAAAGGTTGGGGGTCATATCAGATCTTACCCTTTTTGCAGACTAAACATGATAGCTGGAAAATTGCAACATTTTAGGAGTTTGGCCCAATGGGTTATCTTTCACGACAACCGCATTTCCTGTAGGCTCTTGCCATAGAGGTTTGGATTATATCTAAAATGGGTCCTTGGAGCAGTGTGCTTACTTGGCTAACAAATGTGAAAATAAAATAAAAAGAGATACTTCTATCTATTGGGCAGAAGTTACAGATGAATATTCTGAATAGCTGGTCAGTTTTCAGTCCTACAAAAGACTTGTGCTACTTTATTATTTACCATAATAGTAAATACACATGCTCTGTTAGCTGCCCATTTGTATATTAGGTGGGGATCCTACTAGGGGATTGTCATCTTTTAAGTACTTTGTCATCAGTCCTGGTCACAAGGTGTCATCTCCCTACATATTGAGAAATTAGTTGTAAAACCTACTGTGGGCACTATACCAATTTCCACAGTT
Source organism: Protopterus annectens (assembly GCF_019279795.1). Lineage (NCBI taxonomy): Eukaryota > Metazoa > Chordata > Ceratodontiformes > Protopteridae > Protopterus > Protopterus annectens. The sequence continues at coordinate 515,783,192 of NC_056734.1, read as the reverse complement.
TCTTTTTCAGTTGTCTGCAAGAAAGGAAGGAATCAATATATATTTCCTTGTTCTTGGTCTCAACCACAGGGCATGCCATTTGACCCCTCAGAATTCTGCATTATTGAACTGGTCACACTGCTGCTTTTTGTGAACCTGAGTAAAACATCTATTGTTTGACTCTTGGCTCTTCTGCACATTTTCTTTAACTGTAGCTGAATCCACAGTTACTTGCTTATCACATAAACTCATGAATCTGTCCTCTCAGCATTCCAGTTTTGTCACTCTGTACTGTTCTGTTTTAGTCTGTTCCCTTGTTCATTATTTTCTTAGAATACAACCAGTTCCATGTCAACAGAAAAATATTCCTTAATCATGCTCATAGGGCCTAGTATTCCTTCCCATTTTCCATCTATTTCTTATACCTATAAATGTACAAGGATGTCATAAAAAAGACCATCTATGCTCTTTTAATTTTGTTGTGAAGTGTAACTAAGCCTTTTGAGTTGCGTTGCCTTATTCCTACCCCATCCTATCTACCATCTGCCCCAGCCATTTTAAGTACTACTTTAACATAAATATTCTACCACTGACTCTACCATTGTGTTCTAGGGACTCATCCTTTTTATTTAATTGTACTTCCTTAATTTAGCTGTGAATTGTCTCCTTCTTACTGCTACATGCATTATTTTCCTCTTAAACTCTGAGACTTTATTTTGCGATCAGCATATAGTCAAAGATTAAAATACTTTCCATTCATCCCAACACTATTCAGGAGTGACCCAGGAGCACTGTCTGGTTACGCGACTTGTTTGAAGTCACATAATAGTCACCCAGTATTCCAAAACTCATGCAATATCTTTCCATCCTAGTAGGACTAAGTAGAACTGTTCAAAAAAGTCAGGGACACCAAGGTGTAATATTCTATACAACCTCTGCCTAAAACATCCAAATTGGCAACAGAGTCTCTTCCCAAGTATAACAAAGAAAGTTCCAGTTCATTTAAAAACAGGCATCTTACTGCAACATGACTTAATACTGTCATTTTTTTTTTATTTATTTACTGTTTGATAAATGAGTAGGTGGACTGGTACAGGGACCTTTTCAGCTGCAGCCCATGTAAGTAAAAGGCACATACAAGATAATTAAAACAGTACATTGTGTAGAACTTAACATTGTTTGAAGTAAATCACATAGCAAATGAATACATGCAAACTTAAAACAGTGGAAAATTCATATGCTGGTTTGATATGTAGTGCAGCTGATAGCAGGATTGAGCAAGTAATGTAACACAATAGGTGGCTTCCTAGAGTTGTGTGCATGCTATAATAGTTGAAGAACAATTAAGAAAATATACAGTGGTATAATACTGAGCATTAAAATAGGTATGAGAAAGATTATGGTAACCATACAAAGCTTCATGAAATGATGAAGTAGTACAAAACCGGGCAGTGGAACTCTTGTCAAGAAAAAAACTATATACAAAACAAAAATACAATGGTGCAGAACAAGAAGGTCAAGTGAACGCTATATAAAAGTTTGTAAAATTGTATAAAATAATGTAAACTATTATACAATGATATATATTGATAAAAGGAAACACCTACAGGTGACAGCACTTTGGAGGAATAAAAAGCTGACAATTATTAGTGGAAAGAGTATAACAAAGGTAAGTTGGTTACTGTGGGTTAAGTGAATTAACCATTGTCTCTGTAGCAAATGCATTTTGCCTCCTTATGAAGAAGCTGTGAAGGGGTTTTCTTGAAATCTTGGAGAGACTTTCAGCCAACACTTCTGGAGGAAGATAATTCATAGAGAAGGCTTGTTCTCCTATTGCTGTTTAAAAAGGTGTCTGGTTAGGGAAATTACTTCTAGCTGGAAACTTCTCAAGGATTATACTTGTTCTATTCCATGTAGTTTTATTTTCAGTGGAAGAGAAAACCCTTATTCATTATAGCCCGTATCAGTCCTCTTGCATACAACCCATTTTCTGTTGTTTCATTCGTCAACCAGCTTTCATCTTTCACATTTTAAGCATGCATTTCACAAATATCTGTACTGGGGCGTATACAATTTAACCATTTGTTAATATCAAAAAGAGAAATAGTCGTACTGTACATCAACAATTTACCAACAATGTTTATCATAAGTTTAAAAATAGAAAAGCATTGATCTGTTTGAAGATCCATTGCTTAAAATTTGGTTATGTATATCACCAGCATTAACTAATACTATAAAGGATTTGCTTAAACCTGGGATCAGACAAACATCAAGATGTGAGATAGTAACACAAGCTCTGAAGAGAACTATAACAATAAACACATATATGTAATAGAAATACAACTTCTGCCCCATACTTGCACAACTAAATGCAGTCTACATAATTTTTTTTGTTTATTCTGTGACACACTTGCTTATGTGGATCAGCTTGAGCACATTTATTGGCTCATTTGTCAATGGCCATTATATCAAGTCACATAAATCGACTCTCATTTCATGACAAAGTAGGAAAAAAAGAATCAGAATTACTCCCTACACCTCCAGAGAACCCACGTTTAGCCATGGGTAAACCTAAAAAGTTGAACTAATCTATATAGAAATCTCCATTTTGTTAGTATTGCCCAAACATCTGAAAACTTTTGTGTTGGCATGTTTTGCTGCCAGATTTTGTTCAGAGACAGAGTCTTTCCCAATAGCATTGATAGTGAAATCACCAAACTGTGTTGCTATTTATGCCTTTAGGGAACATATGCTGTAGAGTTTTGTGTAAAATAGACACAGAGGCGGCTGGGGAATACAAACTGGCAATCTGCATGTGAGTGTTCTCTGCTAGTGTGATGAGAGACAGTACCCAGTTGGGACTCTTGTCATTTGCAGTATGAGAACTATTGCAATCCACAGCTGTAATCGAAGTATTCCTTTTTATTAGAATTGAAACCCCACCACCAGATGTAGACCCTGGTCTGTTGTTGTTTGATATATATATATATATATATATATAGAGAGAGAGAGAGAGAGAGATAAAATAGTTGTCTTTGTGCAGTATAAAGGTAGAGGAGCAGAAATAATCCTTCAGCTGGGTTTCTGATATCGCAAGAATATGGGGATTTTCTGTTACCAGCCATGCTTCAAGACTGGCCCATTTATTACTAAGACTGCATGCATTAAGGTAAACAATTTTAAGGTACTTTTTCTGATATGATAGATGATTGGGTTCTGTGATTGAGAGTTAAGTTGAGGTGGTCTTTGGTTTGAGTGAATATCTCCTGAATGTGTAAGTTTGAGTAAGAGATGGTGGAAATTTGAGAGAAGATCATTGATTTTGGCACAGAGATTGGTGAGTGAGTTTATTGCTGGTGTCAATCAGTAGAGTGTGTATTCTAATTTGCCAGTAGTGGCCCTGAGTAAAATTGAAGAGTTCCTGACATGGATGAGAAAGAGGCAAAGTATCTGTAATGAATAAACTGAAGACTAAAGTTATAGAATACTAAATCAGCATGCCAAGAAAAGTGAGAGATTAAAATTATCATTATGAGTCTGCAAGATATTTGGGGTTATAAATTGTAAAGACAAAGATGGAGAGTGGATGGGGAAATGTCAGAGGTGTAATAGATAATATAGCAGGATGCATGGAGGGTAAAAGAGGTAGTACATTGGAGAGAAAGGGCTGATAGGAGTCTATGACAGTGGAAGGTTGGGTAAAGGAAATACTCCAGCCTAAATTTTGCCAGTGCTGTAAATGCAGTGAATTCCATTCAGTTAAAAGTTAAAATTCCAGGAAGCAGAAGATAGCATACTTTATCAGCTGCAAAGGCTGCATCAGGAAATGAACTGAAGGCAGAGCCTATATCTACCACCTAGGCTAGAAGTTAAAAAAATTATAATTGCAGTCTGGCACCTAAGCTAGGAGTTAAAATGATCATCTGAGAGAAGGACCAGTCTACCTGCCATCTAGGTTGTGTGCATAGCTTAAATAACACAGTCTATCTTACACCTACACTGTTGGAGTGGTAGTAGTAGGAGTATAGATGTTGAAACAGATAGTAATGAATAGAAAGTGCAGTCTATTTACATTTGGATAATAAAGTAAATGGATCTGAGAAGAGATGGAGGATATCAGCCTATCTGCCATGTAGGCTGTCTGCATAAGTTAAACTGTACAGTCCAACTGCTGGAGTAGCGGTATAAACAATACAGGTCCTAATAAGAGAAGGAGTGCAGTCTATCTGCCTTGTAGGTTATATGCAAAGATACATGGTACGGTCTATCTGATACCTAGATTGTTGGAGTAGAAGTGCAGAAAGAAGAGCTGTTAAGATAGGCAGTGAAAGACTAAATGCAAAGAGGATCTGACAAAAGTAAAAGATGAACAGGCTAAATGCTACATAGGCTTTGTGCAAAGGTTAACTCTACTGCCTAGACTGCTGTAATGATTGTATAAAGGACAAACTAGTGAGGTCATAAGGATAGGTCAAAGGTGAAAAGTACATAATTATTTATTTTATTTAACATTTGTTGACCGGGAAAGTCCAACTAGGACAGAGCCTATTTTCAGTGGCGGCCCAGGGAGAAATGCTCCAGACGGTTGTCTGTGGAATGTGGGAGAAAATCGAAGTACCCAGAGGAAACCCATGCGAACGCAGGGAGGGACATGCAGACTCTGCACAGAAAGCACTCTAGCCAGGAATTGAACCAGAGAACCTGTTGCTGTGAGGTGACAACATTAACCTCTGCACCACTGCTTTGCTCAACATAAGCACAGGCACATGGTGAAAACAGTGGAGTGAGAAAACGAGGGATCTAGTAAAGAAAGATGTGGGAGAACAGAAGGGGACAGCTTATCTGAAACAAATTCTGTTTAAACAAAATTACTGCTATTGCAGTGTACTTCTGTAAGTCAGAAATATATGAAGGAAGAAGGGTTTTACAGTTAGTGAGAGAGAGAAATGTAAAATTACAAGAGGAAGCAAATGTTTACAGTACAGCTGTAAGGACAGTGAAAACAGTTTGCTTTGAGAAGAAAATGGAAGTGCGTAAGTAAAATGGGACCTCTGATCTCACTACATTAAATTATGAAGAAATGCTGTCAAGGATAACTTAACAGTGAGTTTGTCACAATGTTAGTTAAGTAAGAAGAGGTGAAGGTTATGATATACTAACTGTATAGTATAGTATAGTATGTTGCTAAAAGGTTTTAGAATATAGTAATTTTATACTGCCTAATTAGTAGCATCAAGAAGGTATGAGTTATTGGAATAACAGAGCTGATGTTTAGAAGCAGATAGAGAAAAGGCCATAGGTTAGCTGGAGTCAAGATTTCTGCAAGAATAAGTTTGAGTTGGGGTGGGTGTTTAATTCATGAACAGAGACTAAGCCTGATGGATGAGCTTTGTGAAGATCATAGAGAATCTTAATGGTGGTAGGACAGCTGGTTGATATAGTAGGAATAGTGATGTATTAACATTTGACTGGTTGATGACTGGTGATGCAGATTGTAGGAATGGATAGGTAAGTATAAATGTGATGATATGGGAGTGGGTGGGAATGAGGGTAGGGTGGGGGAGTGAAGCAAAGCCATACATAGTGGAGCAGGGAATGGGGGTAGGGTGGGGGAGTGAAGCAAAGCCATACATAGTGGAGCAGGGTTCCTCCCAGTACAACACAAAAACAATAAGAGAAAATGGCTTAAGAGCCATGCATGGGAACAAATGTGCCCTGGGAGAAAATGGTCAAAGAATACACAGATCAGCTAGAGAATTGTTAAGGAAGAAATTACCATCAGGGCACATTAACTGGGGCAGCACAGGTAGCTGACTAAGCTAAGGCATGAAACCAATAGCAGAAATAAATATTTTGTAGAATTGGTCATTACACTTTTCAGTACGAAGTTTAACTGGCAGAAAGCAATTATATAAAAGCCTTAACTTAAAGTTGCAGTAGTGCAGCTATTAACTTTTTTTTAAAACAATCTGTAGCTGAGACAGGGGCACAGTCTGAAGTTTTTCATACTGGAGTAGTAAGACGAATTAGGGACCTTACTGACTTGCTGTGCTTTAAGCTGCAGTGGTGTATCTATTAACAAGTTTTTTAAAACAATTTGTAGATGAGATGGTGTACAATTTAGAGATTTTTTGTAGTGGAGCAGCAGAAAGAACTATGGTTCTCAGGCACTTGCTGTACTTAAACCTGCATCTGTAGCTGAGATGGGGCACAGACCAAAGTTTTTCATAGTGGAGCACCAGACAGAATTAGGGACCTTAAGGACTTGCACTACCTACCCCCTTAACTTAACAATTATAGGACATATGCTCAAGAAATTCATAGGCCATTTTTAGCCTACACTTATACTCAACTATTAGAGTTCATTAACTTATTGTTATCAAAACCTCACATCATTCAAAAGTTCTTTACAAGTCTACCTCTCTTCTAGCCGGATCTGCTTTTGCACCAATCCACCACCCATTAAAACTTGACTTATACTACTCTTTGAATATAGTCACATTTTCACTTCCTCTTTTTACTGTTTTCTTCTTCATACCTATTTTTAATTATCTCTAACTAGATAATGTTGTGTGCACACCACTCTGTGTATTGCAGAAGTCCTATAAATTGTTAGCCTTTACTTTTGATTTGTTAGCCTTTACAACTGATTTGATTGTTATACATTGTTAGCCCTTACATCTGATTTATTTCCAGTGTACGATAAGTTTGTTTTTATTGTAACTTATTCTTAATTACTCCTTCATGTGTATGTTTATGTACCTTTGCAACTGTTAAATCCTGTCACATATCTATGTTCATGTATTTATTGTGGAGTTTTTCTCCCCGGACCTCCACTGAAAATGGGCTCTTACTGGCCCAGTGGACTATCCTGGTAAACAAATGTCAATAAATAAATTAATCATAGAACACCTGCAAGATAACCCAGTCTATTCTTTCATATAGAGTTTTCTAATTTATCTAGCCATCTTGTTCCTGGGACTGCACATATACCAGATTTCTTTTCTTACTTGAAATCATGTCTTTCTCCCAGACATCCTCTGTTTTTCCCAGATCTACCTAGTGTAACTCAGAGGACTTCTTACCCCTTTACCCACTATGAATTTGAATCACTCTTCCAGGGAGTTTTCTTATCTTCTCAATTACTTCATCTAAACTATCAAATGTCAATTTATTTATTTTATTTTATTTTACATTTGTTGACCGGGCTAGTCCAGCTGGATATATGTCCATTTTCAGTGGAGGCCCGGGGAGAAAAGCTCCAACGAAATTTACAAATAATACACAGTAATGGTCTAAACAAGTTTAAAATTCTTAAAACATTAAGACAGGACATAAAATCTTTGGAGAGAGGCAAGTTAAAACAAAGTTATAACATATATTTGCTATACAGATTCTAAGATATAAGTTTCTAATATTGAAAAATTAGAAAAAAGTAGTAAAAGTTTTTTTTTTTTTTTATCTCTCTAGTGTATTATGTGAGGAGGAGTTTAGGCGGGAAGGATACAAGACAGGTTAGTCTGGGTTGTTACAGGAGCAAAGCCAGTGCTTGTTTAGATGTGTCTTTAGTTGTTTTTTAAAGAGTAGAGGACTAGACAAAGATGAGATATCAGATGGTAGTTTGTTCCATATATGTCCAACAGAGTTAGAAAAAAGGCTATTGCCAGCAGAGTTATTGGGTATGGTAGTATTAACCAGTAGTTTGTTTGCAGAGCGTAGCTGTTTCAAGTTATTATATGGTGTAATGAGGTTGGAGAGAACAGGTGTTTTAGCAGGCTGATAAAGAATTTTGTGAGCAGTTAAGAGCTGTTGATAAGTCAGCCTGTTAGGAAGTTCCAGCCAGCCTAGTTGTTTTAGGTTATGACAGTGATGGGTTCTGAAGAGAGATCCTGTGGCAAATCGGGCAATATTATGGTAGGATGTGCTAAGTTTCTTGAGGTTATATTTCGAGAGATTGGTATAAATAGTAGAAGCATATAGAAGGGTAGAGATAAGGTGAGAACTGGCTAAGGTGGTCCGAGCTTCAGGTGTAAGGAATGATTTGATTCTATAGAGGGAACCAATCTTTTTGTTTATTGTTTTTATTGTGTTGTTTATATGAGAATCAAAATTGAGATTGTTGTCTATAGTTACTCCTAGTAGTTTTGTAGTAGCATCAGGAGAAATCAGGGTGTTATCAGAGGAAGTAATAGAGAAGTTAAGAGAGCTTGATTTGTGTGTAGGAGAGAACAAAACAACTTTGTTTTCTTTGGGTTAAGGAGAAGGCAACGGTCAGAGAACCAGTGTTCAACAGTGGAGAAAGCTTTTTGGGTAAGTGACTGGAGTTCAGTCTGAGAGGAAGCAGTGCAGATTATCGTGGAATCGTCTGCATATTGTATGCAAGTAGTGTTTGGAATAGCTGACTGTAGGTCGTTAATAAATATAGAAAATAGGAGTGGGCCAAGTATAGACCCTTGGGGTACTCCTAAGGAGATAGGAAGGAGAGTCGATAGTGAATCTTTCCAAAGTACTGCCTGCTGACGATGTTCTAGGTAAGATGTAAACCAGGATAAGGAAGATGGATGAATTGAGAGAGATTGTAGTATGTGCAGAAGGAGCTTGTGATTTACCATGTTAAAAGCTTTTGAAAGATCAATGAAGATGGAAGATGATGGGTTAGTGTTGTTACGGTTATGATTGATTGTGTTGGGAAAGGAGAGTAATGCAGTAGTGGTACTGTGAGAAGGTCTGAAACCATGTTGACTGTTAGCAAGTAGGTTGTTATGGAGAAGGTGGTTAAGGAGTTGTTTATGGATGCACTTTTCCATAATTTTGGCTATAGGTGATAGCAATGCTATGGGACGAAAATTAGAGAAGTCATTAGAATTGCCCCCTTTGTGTAGTGGGATGATGTGAGATATTTTCCAGATGGAAGGGAAGATTCCTTCCTTTATAGATCTATTAATCAGGATTGAGATGGGGTAAGCAATAGCTATATTTACGTCAACACATTACTGTTTACATAACACCCAAGCACAGCCAGAAATGACAAACTAAATTTTAGTATCCTTCATTTACACTCGCATCTCATCCACAAATTGACAATGAAGCTTTAATGTCACATCTGAATAATCAGCTCCACAATTACAGGCCTTCCCCTTCAGAACACTTTCATCCTGGCTGCATAGCTTCTGTAGTATTTTCTCTTTTTTATAACAAATCAAAACCTCAGTCATATTTGGCCTTGGTACTTAACCAAGCGGTCAGGTAGATTTTTTAGTCACCCATTCCAGACTACAACAGGAACTATCTGTCCAGTACTAGGCCATTTTTAGGAAATCCTTTAAACAACCCAACAGAAGTCTGGTAAACAATAGTATAAGAAAAAGTGAGAAGGAAATACAAAGAAAAAATTAAACATAGTTCATGCTCACTTTCAGACTAAGAACAATGGCTGACTATCTTTTTCTTCCTCTCCCCTTCACTCCCAACCATGGAACTTCTGTCAGTCTACTAGGCAGTCTTTTTCTCTACTTCATCTTTAAAAACAAACCATATCAAAAACTGGATACTAGTAATAGTCTAGAATGGATACAAGTGGCAGTGGAATGGTTTTGTTCAAACTTTGGAGTTCTGCCACACCCAGAAAATAAAACTCATCTGTTTTTTCTTATTCTACAACACGTTTTCTCAAGACATCATATAACCATCTCCAAAATCTAAATAAGACAAAGGATTTTATTCAAGGACATTCCTAATACCAAAAAAGATGGAACCTGGTGTCTCTTCATTAAGGTTCAAAAATTCAAAATGTTCACCCTGTAGACTGTTATTTTAATTTATCCCTATACTCTGCATTTTGATTACTCTGGGTCTGAAAGATGCCTATTATCACATTCCCATTCAGGGCAGGATTTGCTAAATTAATTCTCAAAGGGCTCCTAGACTCTGTCTTTCTCCCTGGTTATCTAGGCTTTGGAAGTCTTCTCATATAGCTGTATGCTACTACAACAGTGATCTAATAATGAGCATAATACAGTTGTGTATGTAAACTTAGCATAAAAGTAGTTGTTTGAATAGTTCACTGTTACAGCACTGCAACTCTCCATCTAACCCCCCTAAAGGATCCTATTCTTTTTATAAACATACATGTATAAATATATATTTATGTGTACCTATATGTATATGTATGTGTGTGTGTGTACATATATATATAGCTGAAAACACCAACATGCCAAAACACCGATGACAAGAACACCGAGACCGGAAGATCGACAATGGAGATGGCAGACAGCTGAAAAGCCCGACGCTGAGAACACCGACATGTTAAGGTAAGTGCGCGATAGTGACAGACTTTAGGGTTAGGGGCGGGTTAAGTGAGTTAGGATTAGGGTGCGGATAAGGTAAGTGTGCGATAGTGACAGACTTTAGGGTTAGGGGTGGGTTAAGTGAGTTAGGGCTAGGGCACAGGTTAGGTGAGTGTGCGATAGTAACGGACCGTAGGGTTATGGTTTGTGTTAAGGTTAGTGCATAGATAGTTGTGTATGTAAGGTTTAGTGTAGGTTTGTAAGGTTTTTGGTGTGCTTGTGTTGTGTGTGTGTCTTTTGGAAAAGGTATTTGTTTTGTTGATTGTCAGGATTGTGGTTTGTCGAGAATGTGAAGTTTCATGCGTTTGAACTGTTGGTTTTGTGGTCTTGATGTTCTCGTCGTCTGTGTTTTGGCGTGTCGGTGTTTTCAGGTAGACCCATATATATATATATATATATATATATATATATATATATATATATATCTATATATTTTATATATATATATATATATATATATATATATATATATATATATATATAAAAATGTGTGTGTGTGTGTGTGTTGTTATATAGTTATATAATACCCAGTGATCAGGGATCTGGGAAGACATATTAACAGTAACCTAACATTTGACCACCTGACCACCACTTATGCACTATTGTGAGAAAATCATTGTACATTGTACAAAAGTAAGAGAATGGCATCCAAGTTCAAGGAGGTCATTGTTCAGCTGTTCTCTTCCCTCATCACCTTTTGGCATGTGCATGAACAGGCATTTGCAACAGCTTGAGAGACCACAGAGGTTCCTCACAGAAATGATACAGGGAGTGAACAACAAGATGTTATGTAGTCCAATCTCGCCTACATTCTTAGTCGCAGGTTCGGAGCCGAATATTGCCTCCGACTCAGCCAACTTTTCTACTAGCTCGAAGTCTCTCATTGGCTGGGCCAAGCAGGTATCCCGTGCTGCACTGCTCCATAACCCCAGATCTCATTTGCTGTTCGTGTAGCTAGGACGTGGTCTCGTTTGGCTGTGGCTAAGTACCTTCTCTTTTTTCAATTCTCTTGAGAATTTTGCTATTTTTTAACCACAAAAGCTATTTTAATAGCTATTTTTTCTTGTTGATTGTTTGCAGTGTTTATGTTTGTGTTTTGTTTGTGTAGTTGGTATCCCTAACTGTTCTGGTGGGCTAGGCCCGTTTGAGTTGGTGGACCTAGTCCTCCTTCTGTGTATTGTTCATTTTAGTGGGGGGTTTTTTTTGGTACTGGATCTAAGCTAGCTCTTAGCGTTTCCCCTTGTTGTGGATAGTGTGTTGTGTATTTAAAAGAACCGTTTACTTGGAGATTCTTTGGTTGCAGTTGTGTAGTGTGATCAGTAGTTTTTCCCGCCTTTGCTGTTTTTTTTCTGGCTGGGTTTTTTTCAGTTTTCCTAACCGGGAAAAGCCGAAAGAAGCACAGCACTGACATATACAATTGTTCCTTAATTCTGTTAATAGAATAAAAAGGTGCTAACTACCATTTTAAAAAAAGGTCTAATTGTGCAAGATGTCTAAGGATCAGAAGGAATATAAACCGTCCGATTTTAAAAAATGTTCCAAGTGTAGTTACAAGATGTCCATCACAGATGGACATTCCGTATGTGTTTATTGCCTAGGAGCAATTCATTTGCAAGAGTCTTGTAGCTTCTGTCACGCCTTCAGTCCGAGGGTACTCCAGGAGAGGAAGAATAAAGTAATATTGAAGGGACTCATGGCACCTTCGTTTGAGGGGTCTTTAGACTTGGCTTCTGGTTCTCAATCCAAGTCTAAAGCTTCGAAGGCGAAGAAAATATCCCTGGCTCCATCTATTTCTTCGGAGCCACTGGAGAAACTCTCCAAACTTGACTCTACCTCCTCGGCTCCTCTGTCCTTGGGGCTGCAGGAGGTATCTGTAGTACTGGAATCGACATCGGCTCCTATTTTACTGGAACCCATTCGGAGCCAGTCGCCCAGTGTTAGGCATGGCTCTCCTGAGACGAGATCCCAATCTCCCTCCCTGTCCTCCAAATCCTCCAGGCTTTCTGATTTGGATGTCGATAGGGTGGTGCAGAGGCTCCTGCAGTCGCCGGTGTTGGCAAAATTATTCTCGGCTCCGACCCAGTCAGCTCCGGAGCCCGTCCCGATGCTTGTATCGATGGTTCCTCCTCTGAGCACTTCCTTGTCTTCAGAGCCGGAGTGCTCCACTCAGAGTGATGTTCTTGTGCCGGCGCCGATACCCCTTAAGGGTTTATTGGTGCCATCGGCTCCCTCCACAGGCTTTGGCACTTGGGTTTCCTCAGTCGGGCCCGAGGGGGATACTTCGGGACACCTGTCAGTTACGAGCCTCCCTCTCGGCACTTTGGCTTGGAGGACCCCAACCCCGGTCATGGCCTCGGAGGCCCGTTGGTCCTCGGATTCGGGGGGACCAGCCTTCGAGGCCATGTGGAGCGCACTGGCCAGATCATCAGTTACATCACCTGGATCGGTCATTCTGTCCCCTTCCACCCTGGCTAGAGCCTCTGACATCCCCCTATCCATAGATGGCGGAGCCCAGAGGTCTGGGGATACCCCCATGAGTTGTCCCCAACTTTCTGAGGGCCCCTCAGAGTCTGTGGCTCCCAGAAAGAAGATGTGCAAGAGGAAGCACATAGACTCCCAGGACGAGTCTCTCACTTCTGATACCGACCTTGAGGAGTTGGAGGTGTCCCCCAAGTCATCCTCTGATGACATCTCTTTTTCCGACATCCTGGAGATTTTGAGACAGAGAGGCAACTGGCCATCCAAAACCCCTCTGAGGAGGAGTCGGTATTTCTCGAGGCCTTTGGTGCTCAACCCTTCGCCTCCTAGGTGTCTCCACCCTTCGATGAGCTCTTGGATTTAATCTGTCGAAGGGTGTGGGAGAATCCTGATTTGGTGGAACCTGTACCCAGAAGGCCCAATAAGTTTCTTTCTGCTCCCCCGGGGAAAGAATTTCTGTCCAAAGGGGTTTCTGTAGATGCCATGGTGGTGGCGGCGGCCACACAGAAGGAAGTAGCCGAGACTTCTTCCTCCATCCATCCTCCTAACAAGGAGTCTAGGACCATGGACCAGTACAGGAAGCATACCCTCTCTTCAGCGACCTTCAACTTACAGTCACTGAATTACCTTTGTCATTTTACTTGGCTCCAGAGAGATCTCCTCAAGGAGTTAGAAGATACTCTAGCAGGTAACGTACCTGAGGCATTAGCGCACATGGTTAATGCCCAGGTGTCTACCCTCAATTCTATTGTCAACTCGTCCATGAGGCTCATATCTTATGCAGCCGAGGGGGCAAGTAGGGCAGCCAGTTCAGGAGTAGCCCTCAGGAGGCAAGCCTGGATGCGCCTGTGTCATTTTGCGGAGGCCTTCAAGTCTTCTTTCACTGACGCTCCCTTTGATGGGTCCTCGCTCTTTGGGACCAAAGTGAAAGACACCCTCACCAGATGCGAGCAAGAGGGAAAGACCCTGTCTGCTGTAGGGGTCCGTTTTTCATTCCCCTCTAGGCCTTACCCCAAGGCTGAGAGGGGTGGGAAGATGTGGTTCAAGAAGTCGCAGAAGTTTTTCCCTGCTGCACACAAGGTGAGTCTCCCTCCAGAGGCAGAGGAGGGGGAGGTTATTCAGGAAGATGCCGCCCTAGAGGCAGAGGAAGCCCCCGCAACTCGGGAGACCGTGATTCCTTCTGCAGTTCTTCCTACCATCGTTCCTGATGTGTTGCCCGACTGTGCTATTCCGGAGCCAGTCGGGGGCTGCATATCATTATACCGGGAAGCCTGGGAAAGCATCACCCAGGATCAATGGGTGTTACGAATAGTTTACGGAGGTTATGCCATCCCCTTTTCGTCAGACCCCCCTCCAGTCAGAAAAATCCTGGACGTTCCACCCAGTCAAAGGGATCACACAGGCTTAGAGGTTTCAAAGCTGCTAAAGAAGGGAGTCATCCAACCTGTCCCCTCAGACCAAATCGGATTAGGGACTTACTCAAGACTCTTTTTGGTGCCGAAAAGGACAGGGGACCTGAGACCCATTCTAGATCTCAGCCGATTAAACCACCACCTTCTGAAGTCCAAGTTCTGAATGGTCACCCTTCAGTCCATTTTTCCGTTGCTGGAAAAAGAAGTATGGATGTGCTCCATCGACCTCAAGGATGCTTACTATCATATCAAAATGGACAGGGCATCCAGGAGTTACCTATGCTTCCGGCTGGGAGCCAGTCATTTTCAGTTTCGTGCCCTGCCCTTTGGTCTCACCACAGCCCCCAGGGTGTTCACCAAGTGTTTGGCGGTGGTGACAGCTCACCTGAGACGTCAAGGATTCCAAGTGTTTCCATACCTGGACGACTGGCTCCTCACCGCCCCCACCAGGCATCTACTCATCCAAGCCAGGGACGCTACCATTACCCTCTGTCAACGTCTTGGAATAACATTGAACTGGGAATAATCTGCCTTGCTGCCCTCACAGTGTGTCACGTTTATAGGCACAGAGCTAGACACTGTCCAAATGCGAGCCTTCTTGCCACATGAAAGGATCAAAGTATTACAGAATCAGGTTCATGCATTATTACCCCTCAGGAAAGTACAAGTGAGATGGGTTCTTCAGCTTCTGGGCACCACGGCAGCCACCATTATGTTAGTGCCTCTAGCAAGATTACACATGAGGCTTCTTCAATGGCTTCTCTTTGCCCAATGGTCTCTCCAAAAACTCCCCCTTTCCCACCAGATCCTACTCACATACCGATGCAAACAGGATCTCGGTTGGTGGCTGTGCTCCACCAATCTGGATGAGTGGAAATCATTTGATCCTCCATCACCTGTCACCACGGTGACCACGGACGCCTCCCAGATGGGGTGGGGGGGGGCATTATCTTGGCAGGATGGTCCAAGGCACATGGCAAGATTACGGGGTACATCTGCACATCAATGTCCTAGAGATGAGTGGTGTTACTGGCGTTGCAGGCACTTCAGAGTTCTCTTCCTTTGGGGACGATTGCGATACACTCAGACAACATGTCCGTTGTATGGTATCTAAACAAACAGGGAGGAACCAGATCTTACCCCTGTGCAGAGAGGCCATGCGAGTGTGGCAGTGGGCAGTGTCTTCCCAACGGTTCCTAGTGGCAACTCACATTCCAGGGAAGACCAATGTGATAGCAGACAGGCTGAGCAGAGCTATTCTGATGCCTTACGAGTGGTCCCTGAACCCTCTGGTTGCAGAACAGATATTCAGCAGGTGGGGTCAGCCTTGCTGCGATCTTTTTGCCAATCCCCTCAATGCCAAATGCAGCAACTACTTCACTCTGATTCCCCCCACAGGGGGAATCACCCAGGGACGCTCTAGTCCACGATTGGCCCTCCGGTCTGCTCTATGCTTTCCCTCCATTTCCTCTGTTACCAAGAGTGATTCAGAAAGCCCTATCCTTGGGAAGCAAGATGATTCTAATTGCCCCATACTGGCCTTGCCAAGTCTGGGTCTCCTTTCTCCATCCATTCATTGTGGACACTCCTTGGATTCTGGACCCAGTACCAGACCTACTGACACACATGTCAGGACAGTTCCATCCCTCCCTGCGGACCCTCAGGTTGACAGCCTGGCTACTCCACTTCCATCTTTAGTCAGACTTCATCGCTTTTCAGCTGAGGTAGTGCACATTTTATAGTCTTCTCATAAGTCTTCGACTAGGAAAATTTATTCCAGCAAATGGAAGAGATTCTCTATTTGGGCTCAGGCCCAAGGAATTGACCTGTACACAGCCCCAATTGCTGCTGTTTTGGAGTTCTTGTCCATGCTCTTTCAACAGGGCTGTGCACCCACCAACATTAAAGTCCAGTTGGCGGCTATTTCAAGCTTTCATACATCCTATGAGCCTTCCCTTATGGCCCATAAACTCTGTAAGGCCTTTCTAGAGGGCACCTTATTACTCCGGCCTCCTGTTTCAGAACCTATTATGCCCTGGGATCTAAACTTTGTTTTGCAAGCCCTTACTTCCCCACCTTTCGAGCCAGCTGCTACCTGTGAGTTAAAGCTTTTGTCCTGGAAAACAGCTTTTCTAATAGCCATCACATCAGCCAGACGGGAGTCAGAGATTCAAGATCTCTCCATCAAACCCCCGTATTTAATTTTTCATAAGGACAGAGTTTCTCTTAGTCCTAATCCGTCCTTTCTTCCCAAAGTAACATCTACTATTAATCTCAATCAGTCTATTGAGCTGCCAGTGTTCTTCCCTCAATTCTCGAACAAGGCAGAGTTTAGATTTCATCAACTGGATGTGCACAGACAATTGCGATTCTATCTACACAGGACCAAACACCTACGAAAATCTGACCAATTGTTTATTTCCTTTTCAGAAAATAGAGCGGGATCTCCTATTTCCAAGGTCACCATTTCCAGATGGATTTCGAATTGTATTTCCTTTATTTATTCTTCAGCAGGAAAAAATCTACTGTTCCCCATCAAGGCTCACTCTACTAGGGCTGTTTCTGTGTCTATGGCATACAATGCCAGACTATCTTTGGATGATATTTGTGCTGCAGCCACTTGGGCTTCCCTGCACACCTTTATTACTCATTACAAACTGGACGTGGCTTGTAGTGGCCAGGCTTCCTTTGGTTCCACAGTCCTCAGGAGTATCTTCCTTTGAGCCTCCCAGGATAGAGGTGCTGGGGACGCTGTCCCGCGAGTAAGAATGTAGGCGAGATTGGACTACATAACATCAAGAAGTTATGTACTCACCATAACGTTCAATGTATGTAGTCTATCTTGCCTCACATTCTTACGTACCATCCCACCTGCCCCCTTCCTGGAGGGTCTGGAGGTTAGGATTGGTGCTAGAGTACCCATCAGTGGTAGTTTGTTTTTTCTTACCCTCCTTGATAGTGTTCTACCTTATTGGGTTGTTGTTATGCATGAGGTGTGATTGTGGGGTTCGCAGCAAACTAGATCTGGGGTTATGGAGCAGTGCAGCATGGGATACCTGCTTGGCCCAGCCAATGAGAGACTTCGAGCTAGTAGAAAAGTTGGCCAAGTCGGAGCTGATATTTGGCTCCGAACCCGCGAGTAAGAATGTGAGGTGAGATGGACTACATACATCGAACGTTATGGTGAGTACATAACTTCTTGTTCTATGCAGGCTGTCTCAAAGCTCAGTCCTATACTAAGCCTCCTACAGACTGCTGCAGTGTAATCTATGCATCGCCTGTAAGGCATCCCTCCAACCCCACACTGATAGATTTGTTGCACATCTGCAAAATAAATAATATCAGAAACATCCATTCTAAGGACCTAAACTTCATTTTCAACTTACATAGGGCATGTTGGAGGGACCGGTATGTGTCTCAAAGATTACTCCTTCTCTGGAACAGGCTTCCCATCCAGGTTTAGCAGAACTTTTCTTTAATCCTTTTCAGAAGTAACTTGGGCATATTAATAGCAGTTGGCACACAGGGTTAAGTTGATGAGCTGTAATTCCTGTGATATAAGGTTTGATTCCCTCCACCCTCTTTTGCCTACTGTGTGAACTTGAGCAAGATACCTCACTAGACAGTTATTGGGGCAAAAGTAGGGATAGGCTCTTCAGTGGTCTCCTGGACTGCAAGCCTAGTAACTCCCTATAAACCTAAATCTAAATGAATAGGAATGTGACAATATGCATCTTTCCTGACTCTGATGGACCTTCTGCATATCCCCAAAACAAACAGTACCAGAATTACCTGTTCTAAAGACTTAAACCTTGCCTGTGATATAAACAGGACCTGCTTCCTGGAGAGACAGGTATGTATCCCAGAGACTACCTCTTTTCTGGAACAGGTACCCGTCCATGTGAAGCAATGTTCCTCTCTAACCCAATTCAAGTGTAACTTGAACAACTGGATGGGGAACCAGAAATTCACCTCTGATTTGGCACTTATGTTTTAAAAGACAGAGGAAGCCTGTAACTGGTTCATATTCCAGGTCCCTATATGTAAATGTTTCATCTCCCAAGCCCCTGCTTACACTACCAAGGGTACCAGAACTTGTCAAAGATTTGAGATGCATGGCTAGGCCCCAGTGCTCATTACCTTAGTACACACCTATGAACCTATGGGAAATTGCAGATTTACCCCTGGTTTGGCACAATGGACAGGGAAAGCCTGTGAATGCTTGATGTGTACAAGCCTGTACTGTAACCTTAAAATTCCTTGAGATATTGACACATGACAACAATAGCTTGGTCCATTTCGGGTAAGCTTGGTAAGGCTTCAAATGCCTCTTGTGTTGATAGTCTAGTAACCATCTATGAACCTGTGGACAGGTTGTTTCCACAACCTCCCCTTTTGGAATGAGATATGATAGCTCTGAATTTTGGTGCCTGTACATCTGCTTTTAAAGTAGCGTGCCCTTGTGCTTTTTCAGACATACTGTGCGCATAGAAGGTACCCAAAATCTTTCATATCCTGTCTGGTCATCCAGTCTTTAGCAGGATATATCCCATATGGCTATATGTTACTTCATCAGTTATCTATCTGAACATTTACTTTTATAGTACATTTACATACAAAACTGTACTTTTAATTGGTATAATAAAATTAAGCTTTGAATTTGTTACTGGATTCAGGTGCTCACAGGGGTGTAGGGGATCTAATGTAGCTGATGGTCTGTTTTTCCACTTCACTGGTGGACTTCTTCCTGATTGTTCACCTACTGATGGAAGCAAAAGAGCCAGAAAGGTACAGACAACTAAATAATGTGCATAGCAAGAGTTCATAGCATAAGCAAGCAGCTCATGCAGGTGTCTTGATGCTTTGAACACCAGGTGCTTCAGTAGGTAAAAAGGTAAAATCTCCCACAGCAAAGTGTTGAGTATGAGGGTACAAAGACAGCACTGTTCTATTATCCATTGCCTGTAAAGGAGACAGTTGTAGGTTTATGAGGTGGAGAGGTAGGGGAACTAGATAGATGGTGATCAATGCATGTACAACAGAAGTTGACATGAGCAGTAAAGGTGCCAAAAATAAGAACAGTAATATTTGGTGAAAGCACATTAGTTTTGACTTCTTCCTGCTTTCTGTCCACAGTAGTACTCAGTGTGCTTCATAACAGGAATGATAAATAGTAGAACACCATATGATCTAGGGAGACTTTGTCCATCTTCCTTATTTACCACTACTTCGTGGTAGGCTGTACAAAACAATATTACATCAAGGTGACCTCATACTCTTGTGAGATAGTTACCATGTTCACGTTGCTGAGCACATGCTGTACCAGTACACATCTGTCTTATTAAGAGGCTTGACTCTTTTTAATTTCTCCAAATCTTTTGGGTTTCTAATACCATGATGGGAAGGACCCCATTCCTAAGTCAAAGTATGATTACGGTTCATGAAATTAGTATTGTTTCAGTCTTTGATGTCAGCCAAAAGTGCTCTTCACAGCACCCGCAATGTGCCCAGTAATGACTCCTTCTGCAATTTGTATGGAGTTACATGCATTGATAGCATATCTAAATACGATTGTAGATTCTTTTTTATAAGATCTGTTGCTCCTACTACTGTTGGAACTGTCTGGGTATCTTTCTTCCACAATTGGTCTCGTTTCTGCCTGCAAATCCTGATATTTTATGACTTTGTGTCTCTCTGTACGCAAGACACTGTAGTCACTGGGTATGACGATTTCAGTGATCAATGCTACTTTTGTCTTCTTTTCTTGGACCACTGTATCAGTTTTCTGGCATCTATCTTTTGAACTGTTGGTAATGGATGATCCCATGTGATATAAACTTCTTTATTTTCTATGATGCTTCGTGGCTCATGTTTCCAGTGTTTTTCAGCCACTTCAGTACCGTAATGTTTGCACAATCCCCAGTGCAACAGGCTTGCCATATTATTATGCCTTTCAGTATACAATCCTTCTGCCATTAGTATGTCACAGCCAGCAACGAGGTGTGCAACTATTTCCAATTTGGTTTTACATAACTGACATTTGTCTGTTTCTCCCTCATGTTCAATGGGCTTTGTAAACCAACGTGTACACAGCCCACTGTCTTGGGCCACAAATATTAACCTTTCCTCTCTTGGTTTGAATTCACCTCTCCTTAACCATTCCTGCATTCGTTCGTGATCAACACGAGGTTCTTCCAGAAGTTTCCTATACTTGCAACTATATGCATTTTCCACATTTCTTGCCTTCTCATCTGGTCCTTCACCTTATATTCTTTCTTTTGTTTTTTGGCACATGCAGTTGCTGCCTGATTTTTATCTACTTCTGGTTTGATTTCCATGCTTGCTTGACACCGATATGCTTTTGCTAGATTAAGTAGAGAAGTCATCTTAGATTTATTCTCCTCATGTTTCAAAACTTTCACTTCGTTTGGGTCTTGTGAGGTCTGCAGATGTGTGGAGTCCCACAATTGCAGATCTATACATGTAATCAATTTCAAGGAGGCCCATCCCTCCTTCGGAATGGGGAATATATAGTCTTGGTATGCACTGATGTTTATAAATCATTTGGTGAGCATGAAGCATTCTTCTTGTTTTCCTATCTAATCTATACAACACGTTTTGAGGCCAGTCAATCACTCCAAAACTGTAAGTTAGGACAGGAAGAGTAAATTGGTCTTTGTCCATCTTCCTTATTTACTACTACTTCATGGTAGGCTGTACAAAACAATATTACATCAAGGTGACCTCATACTCTTGTGAGATAGTTCTCTGGCTCTCGTTGCTGAGCACATGCTATACCAGTACATGTCTGTCCTATTAAGTGGCTTGGTATGTGTTTGGGATGATGAGGGAGCAGGTCATCTTCTCACTGTATAGTGCTTAGTAGAAGAGTTTAATTGATGGTATTAGTTCCATGAGGATTAACGTTTCTTGTATCCGTTATAAGATAAGATATTGAAGGAAGCAACTACAAAATGGGGGGGGGTCTGATGCTTCAATGCTACTAGTGAGCGGATATAAAATGTCTGGAAAGTCTCTCCCTGTGTTTCTCTCCCTGTCTCTCTCTCTCTCTCTCTCTCTCTCTCTCTCTCTCTCTCTCTCTCAGCAGAAGAGAAGAGCAGCAAAGTAAACAATGGGACAAAAAGTAAGATAAAGTCCAAAATGTGAAAAGAAGTGTGAACTAACTCCCAGCTAGTAGTCAGAGGTGCCGAAAGCTGTTGAAGGCTGGGGGGGGGGGGATTGGGGGGGGGCAGAGGGCATCTAAAAGGGGGCAGTTTTTAAAAGTTATTTACTAACATAACAGAGGAAGTAGCTAGTTAACAGTGATTAACACACTAACCATAGCCAAAGTAAACAGCAAGACTCATTACAGGAGTACAGTTACAGCAGTGATCAACTTGTAAATCACAAGCATTAAACTGTACTGGAGAAAGGTCTGGGATGAGCTACATGGGACTGCTGTTTCATCTGATACACAGAGTACAGATCTACCAACTACCTTACTAGCCTTCACAGACAGTTCTTGCAATACAATTGTACAACTACCAAGACTCAAACAATTGCACTCCACTAGGCTGTTTACAAGGATTAAAAGACTTTCACTGAAGTTCTAGAAAATAGACCACAGACCTTAGCTAAGCAGCACTCTTTTTGTCATATAATACTCATTTAACCACTTAATGCCATTCCCAAATAGTACTTTACCCAAAGACAGTCTACAACAGATTATGTCAGTATATCCACCAAAGTCACAAAAGCAGATGTCAAGACTAAATGTACATCAGCCAAAACTATCCATGATATCCAGTCACAGACTTACCCCTGAAAACAATAAATGCCAAGTAGCACACTACATTACAGTATAAATATTATCAAGTGATTAATCACTCTGAATATTCTAACTGAAGACCCAGACGTCTACTAGGCATAGTAAAAAACACTCCAGTGCTTTACCCAACAGGCAGTAATTACAATGTCAACATGCTCATTTCCTCTCTATATCAACAGTAGGGTAAGGTAAACAAAATGCAACCTTTGGCCCAATCTTTCATGTGTAAATCAATAAAATAAAATTACATCAAATTTAAAATATCAACAAATTTTGTAATCATCCAGGAGATGGATAGCCTCACAAGGTACACCACTGACACTCAACAGACTGAGTACAAACGACAGACACAAATACACTAACCAATTCACCAAATGAGACCTGGTCTCAACAACAAATAGGGGAATACATACTGTTGCCTTGGGTATGAGCTTCCAACATCCACCCCTAAGCCAGGACTACACACTGATTACTCATCGAACTGAGTTTTTAGTCTGTGTGAAACTCAGTGCCTTCCACTGCACCTTATCCAAAGTAGTTGCCTTTCAAGAAATTAAAACACACACACACACACACACACACACACACACACACACACACACACACACACACACACACACATGCATGCACACGCACACACGCGCGCGCGCAGGAGCGTGAAAGCACTCTTCTCAGGTATGGCTGGGAGAACTGTGCAATTCCACATAGATTTCATCCTGGCAAGGTAAATCTGCCAGATCAGTAGTTGATATAATAGAAATATCCCATTGTTGATGTATGTGGAAAGTGTGGTGTGGTGTGCCTTGTAGATGAATGCCACAGCTGGAGAACATACACAGCCAAATAATACCCTCTCAACATATAATAAAAAATGCATATATAAACACGTATAAACATGAGCCACAACACTGTAAAAGTGAATAAATAAGACATTTCTTAGACAATAAAGAAGTTAGGCAGTGTTGATAGAGAATAACTATGTGGGGGTGACTAGTGTTGCACAAAGAATATAAATATACTTGCATAGCTAGAACACTTAAAATGCATGCAGTGAAATCTTTCCTGCAAGAGTGCATGTCATCACATAATCACTACAAGATGACATTTTATAATTTATACATATTCCTTCTCTGTATTACATAAATAAACAACTTTAATGATTTCATTGTTAGTAAGACATCTTCTAAATCAAGCTTCACAGACAGTATAGTTTTCTTTTGCAAGCTCCGCAGTGCTTACATATAACTTTATAAAATTATTAGTCTTAATTAAGAAATGAGAAATATACAGCCAACACATTTTCAATTACATTTTACTCTCAAAGAAACAAGAAATATACAGCCATCACTTTTTCAATCACATTTTACTCTCATGGTATACAAGTGTTAATGCTAAAGTACAATCAGAGAGAGAAACAAACAAACAGATGCAATGAATTAAAATAATACTATGTGCCATAACACACAGTCTCATAGCATTAAATATCAGAACATGTTCCCTTAAAAAACTTGCAGAGGATCAAAAAGAGGAGCACTTTCTTACCTTTCAGAATAAAAAAGGTAATAGACCCCATACAAGTCATTATCATGAGTCTTTGCAGTAGCGTAGTTCATTTATTTTTTTTATAATTTATGTACCCTTGTATATGTCCATCTTTATGGAGAAAACCAACAAATCAAAGAGCAGTAAGGCTATACATGAGGGTCAAAAATGTATTTATTTTATTTTTCCTTTTCTGACTTGGTTAGTCCCACTAAGCTAGTAAAATATGTTCTGGTGAGGCCAGAGATGGTATTTATACTGACTAAGGGAAATTTGGCCAGGGCATGGGGGAAATTTCCTTAGTCTTTTCAATGAGTGGTGTGGGATCCTTTACACACAACTTGAGCCACCATCAAACTAGGCAGATGTGACCTCAATTTAATGTCTCATTCAAATGATGGCACACTCAGGAATGAAGCATTTCCTAGTGCTACAGTACAGTATCACTAATGGAAAAGGAATCCAGCCACATGAGTAGGGAGAGAACCTACAGCCTTCTAATTTTCCAACATCAAAGGGATGTGTATTATCACTGACCCTAAAAATCACAACACTGTGTATAAATTATAGCAGCTGAGAGGTACAATAGATATTTTGAAGTGTTAATTTAATAAATAAGGGGACACATGGTGGTGGCTGGAAGTACAATTCCTGAACAAGAGAATTACATCCCTGGACTAGAGTGTCTTGCATGTCTTTGGTACATAGCAATAGGTTGAATGATGTTTTTACTAAGTAGCCTGTTCTCAAAAAGCATACTCCTCAGCTATTCCCTGATTTCACAGAATGTCCTGATGTTTATCTCATATTTCTGGTTTGTTCCTCATACTCTGGCAGAATATTTTTTTACTCTGGCTTTTCATTGAGGATTATACTCACTAAATGAGAGCCATCTAAGTTTCAGACTTCATATCCTTCAGAAACACATGGTAGTACAAAAGTGATTATTCTAAGCAACCTTCTAAGCATAAATGTCATATTTGAAATCTGCATTTCCCACTTTCCATTATTTTGGCTTTGACTCTGATTCTTGCTTTAAGAGTTTGAGAGCTCAGAGCATACATTGTGGCTGTCCCTGATTCTGTGCCATGTTTTTGGTCTCTTTGCCATCAAATGTGCTGTTTTCTGGCAACTCTGTGAGGAATGTAGTCATTAAATAATGACCAATATCAGAGTTTCAGACTTTAAGACTTCATATCCTTCAGAATGCTAATCTGTTACTTTACAAACTAAAATCTGTGCTTGATTTTGGACCTTTGCCCTTGACCGCCATTGCTTTTTTTGGCTTTGATTTTATGCTTTTAAAGAAATTAAGATTTCTTGCATGTCTTTAAAAATGGGACAAAAATGGAGGCACACACCTTTCAAGTGTACCTTATTATGAGGAATATTTCCCATTTTGAGTCTTTAAAAAGTTCAAGTTCCTCAGAGTTCTACAGTAAACCCATCTGTTACACAATCAGTGTTAGGCTTTGTAACTGATATCCTTGGTAAGTAATACTGAATTATATGGTGGTGCAGTGGCCTCCCAGCAAGAGGTTCTCTGGTTCAGTCCTTGGCTGGGGTTCCTTCTGTGTGGAGTCTGCATGTCCTCCCTGTGGTCGCTTGGGTTTCTTCTGGGTGCTCCGGTTTCCTCCCATATCCCAAAGACATGCAGTAGGTGGATTGGACACTCTAAATTGGCCCTAGGTGTGAGTGCAAGTGTGTGTGTTTGTGTGTGTGTGTGTGCCTTCTGTGGAAGGTTGGGCGCCGGGCTGGCAACTCAACACTGTAAAAACTCCACTGCCAATCATGAGCGGACAGGTGATCCGCTGTGGCGACCCCTAACTGGGAAAAGCTGAAAGAAGAAGATTAGTTCATTAAAATGCTTTATAGATACATTTTAGCCATCCAGTGAGCTTCAGTTAAAGATGTAAATAACTAATCCACATTTTGTCCATTTGTTCCACATTGAGAAATAAGGTTCCATCTGGAGATGTAAGGTTGAGAGCTATGTGGGGGAAATTTGCAGTAATGTAAAACAAGGAAGAAGACTTTAAGCCAGAGAAGAAAAATTACTTCTTCAGAAAGTAGCCAAAGTGCAAGAGCAACCAACAATATATTTAAAAACAAAATACAATTTAATAGCAAGATTTATTGCGTCCTCCCTAGCTGCATTCTTTGCCTTTGGTGACTAGCATACATCTTAACTCTCCAAAGTTTCACAGAATGTCCAGATTTCTCTTCATATTTTTTGATCTGTTAATAATAAAATTTGTGGTTTTCTGGCAAGTTGTTGAAGATTGAATTGATGTCCCTAAATAATATTAGACATTTAAATTTAAGACTTGAATAATGATAAATATTTGAGTTTCAGGCATCATATCCTTCAGAAATGCATGCTGATGCAAACATGCTTTTTGGCAACTTCCTAAGCATATAAAAGCAATATTTAAAATCCGCCCCTGATTTTGGTCCTTTTTCAACCATTATTTTTGCTTTAACGTTGAGGGGTGTGATGTTGAATGTAACAGTCTGGACAGGAAAAATTACCATTTTAACATAAATGTTTACTTTCTTTTACTTTGTAACCATAAACACTCATTTAAAATCTGCCCCTGATTTTTGTACTTTCCCACTGCTATTACTTTGATTTTTGCTATAGGAATTTTTTTAATTAATTAATTAATTACTTTAAAACAAGTGCTCAGTAGTTACGATTAAAGGAACAATAAAAGCAGATAGCTTCTCAGAACTCAGTTGCAGGCAGTGTGGTTAGTCACAACTAAAGTTTAAAGACTAAATGGGAGAACTTTGAGAATTGCATGGATATGTAAGGCAGCAAAAGTTGCAGCAAGGGCAACACCCTACACACACAAAGAGAACTGGTTTTGATGGCTGCTGTAGCTAAGCATTTAACTCTCTTTCTAGTTTTTCAGTGAAGAAAAAAATAGAAATTTCACTTACCACTTTTCCTTCCCTTTTGAAGTGGCCAATCTGGAGACCTTACTGAGCGCTAGCTGTTTGCTCTTATCACCCACCCTTTTCCTAGTCATTTACTTTTGTCCCATTAAATGTGTAAAAATTGTAGGCTGCCAGGTAGAAGCTGCATTACCTGGTGCTATGGTAAAAAGAATACTTTTTTAAAACATTTGCAGCCATTCAGATGTTAAAGGAAAGGTCCACTGACATCTCCAAGGTATGAAATTCCATTTTTTCCTTGGCAATTCACACAGAGGCAGACTGCAGTAGACTACTTGTTTCTCTTTTTTCATTTTTTTCCCAAGAGGCAACAACGTTGTGCATGTGTAAAAGTAGGGGGCACTACCCCTTCTCACCCTATGGTTCATGCACCCATGCTAGTAGTTGCACAAACTTATAGAAGCTAAACAGCACTTAAAGAACACTCCCACTTTGGATACTCTATCCTAACATTTCCAAGTTCTCCTGTGAATATGGTTCATCAGTACTGCAGAGCACTTTTACTGAGCCACAACGGCACCTAAGATAATACACATGAGCTAAGAGTCAGTTGCTTGTTTTCCAAGACCATGCAGTGGTGCAATTTGTTGATTGAATTCCGTAACATATCTTTTTTTCTCCATTTAGTGCGGTGCTCCTGGATGTCTGATTGAACTTGCTCAGGAATTGCTGGTCATTATGGTGGGTAAACAGCTGATTAACAATATCCAGGAGTTCGTTATCCCGTAAGTAGATATTCCACAATGAAAAAAACAGGTTATTAACTGTTACAGAAATGTACATAACTAAAGAGCTTTGTGAAGCATCTGAACTGTGACCATACTATAGGATGAGACACATTCTCACTTATTGATTTCTTATGGGTGGATGAATAGTTGCTACACACACACACACACACACACACACACACACACACACACACACACACACACACGCACTTTTGTATGCAGTCTGCTCTTTGGTGAGGGCACTGAAAAGAAAGAAAATGTTTAGTAAAATTTTGAGCAGCAGAGACATACATTTCTTCAGTCCTCCAACTTTATTGATCCTGCTATAACTTATATGGATGATGCATCTAAGGAATGTACTGAGTAGGAAAGCCATTTGTTTGAAGATATTTAATTACATCTTTAACTGCAGCAGTAATTTGTAAAATGATGTAACACGTTTTTTTGCAGTAGTTACACTTTGCTCCCACATCCCAAAAATGTATTTCAGTTCTCCAAATGTCCAGTTGATGTGTGTTGCATGTATGTGTGTGCATTCTGTGATGTGCTGGCACTCTGCTCAGGATTAGTCATTGCCTTGTGTCCACTGAGTGCAGACTTAGGCTTCTTCTCCCTCATCATACACATCATCATGATAACTCCCTTTTGTCCCCTTTTGCTCAGTGTGCTGTGTTAACTTTTGCTACCTCTCCTACCCTCTTTGATAGTCGTGCCTGATTGTTGCAAGAATTCTCTCAGCCAATCCCTCTATCTCTTGGCTGGATGTCCTAATTTCCTCTTACTTTCTTCTTGTCTCTCCCAAGTCTTTTTCACCAAATTTTCTTCTGCTTTCTTATAAACTTGACCAAACCACTGCAATCTGTTGTCCTTCACTTTCTCTATAATTGGGGTTGTGTCAGCTTCTGAACTAATGTCTTCATTTCATCCATTGTCCCATGCTGTACATCCTACCACCCATCTCAGACATTTCATCTCCACCACCTCAAAATTCCTCAACTACCTTTGCTACCCATATTTCTGTGTCATACAGAAGCACTGGCCTCACCACTATTTTGTACACCTTAATTTTTCAGCTTCTTTGGTACTCCTTTGTCACACTGCCTCTGACACTCTTTGCCATTTGACCGCAGCAGCAATGATTCTAGGTTTTACCTCTAATTCAGACTTCCTTTCTTCAAAATTAGCCCTTCTAGATACATGAAGCTGTTAATCTGTTCCATTATTTATTCTTCTACCTTAAGTTTCAACTTCTTCTGACTTGCCCCACTTGCTGCCATGACAAATATCTTGTCTGTACTCCATTGCATCCCATGTTTCTTCATTTTTGCATTCCAGTCCCTGTCATTTGTTGAAGTTCATGTTCAAAGTCTGCTTGCCATCATACCTCTCAACCTGGAAACATCAAAAATCTGGACCAAGGCCCATGAAAAATAGGTACAAATCTGTATGCTGATTAACATAAAATTTCCATACCTAATTATGTAACCCTGCCCACTTCAATGGGATTGTGGGATACCAACTTTCAAACACAAACTGAAGAACTAGGGTTGCCACCCCTCCGTTTTTTTCCGGACTATCTGGAAATCAAATTGATTCTCCGGTAGTCCGGAAAACACTTTACAAACTCCGGTATTCTGTTTCAAAAAGGAAACAGATTATCGGAGTTTGTAAATCGGCTGACTTACTGTGCTTTTTTACAGAAAAGCATAGTAAATCAGCTGAAAGCAGGCAGCAGGAACTGAAGAAGAGGGTGTTAACTGCTGAGTGATTTCATCATGACATCACAAAATGGGTGGAATGTGGGTGAGAGAGGGGGTGGGATGGGCAGGGTTACTGGTGATGCGAGAGGTGTGGCTTTACTCCGGTTTTAGCCACGACAAAAGGTGGAAACCCTATGAAGAACAGAACCAAAATATGGCCCTGACCTGTCCCCCCTGTCAAGCAGGGATGCAGGTGGGATCCCATCCCAGGGGTAAACTTTCTATTTCCCATCCAATCATCCAGGTTACGCTTAAACAAGGACAGAGAGGTGCTCTGCTTCACATGAAGAGGGAGTCTGTTCCACAGATGGGGGAGTCTCTGGGACACAAATCTGTCACACCAGCAGGTTCTATTAATGTCGCAGGCTAGGTTTAGGACTCGGATGTGCGTTACATGTGTGGTGTTAGATTTGCGTATATGCAGCATTTCCAATGAACATCAAAAAACAATAATTCATGTTGCGAATACAAGCAGTGCAAAGATAAGGCACTACAAAAGAGAGAGATAAGCATGGATAAAGAAACACAAACTACACAAAACATTAAAGTTCAATATATTAACATTCATCAGTGAAAAAAAAAACTCCCCATCCCATTGGACAGAGGGATAAAGCCCTTACTCTGACTACAAGACCCATGTTCTATTACCAGGCACAGGAGTTAAATGGGAGCAGGGTGGGAGGATGGGAGTGAACACTATTCAGCTCACCCACCAAGGGATGGGAGGAGCATTTGGCTTACCACTTGAGCAACACGTACTGAGAGCTCAGGTGGTGCAGTCCACGGAATCTGGGCCAGAGGGATGTACTGATATAATGCAGCAGTGTAGGTAAGGAAACAGCCATGCATGGATACTCAAATGCTTCGCCACTATTTTCCATATACGAGCAATCATAGCATCACTTGGAAGCTGGCAAGGAGTGTTAAGAGCAACTGAGGTTTAGATGGAACCTGGTGTCTGTCTGGATGATGGCCCTGCAAACAGCTCTCACCACACAAAGGCAAACAAATGGGTTACAGATGGCTCTTGCCCCTCTGAGAAACAAATGGGCTCACAGGTTGCAAGGGTACTGATGGTCGACAGGCAGTGGGGTTATACACATACACACACACACACACACTTTTTAATTTATACAGAGCCAGGTATAATGGTAAATTAAAATGAAAATGCTGATGCCCTATTGTTCCATTATATACAAATGTTATTAGGATACCAAAGATATTCTAAAAAAATTATGTCCTCTAGAAAGCCATACATTTTTCTCCCAGTATTACAAGCCTGACAAAAGGCACTTCAGAGCCTCCTTATGGAGATCTTACACAACACTCTATTCAACATATACAAAACAAATTCAGAAAAGGTTACAACTATAATGACAGACTGAAACTACTGGATAAAGAAACTTTTGAAAATGAGTCTATGAAATCTTACTTCTGTGAATCAGGGTTTAAGAATGTGAAATTCCACCTGTTTAAAAAAAAAACAGTACATAGTGAGTTACTAGACATGAGGGTCTGAAAAACTATTGAGGTGGCTAGCTCACTTTCACAACTGTCCAAGAGCACCATCTGGTTAACTGAGTCACACAGTGGCAAATAGAGGCTGAGGGAATAAAAACTAAGGGCAACAGAAATCAAATAATTAACAACTCAAAGCCTTAATCGTCTGCTGTAATTAACAGGTGAGAGGGAGCTGCAATAGCAGCTAACTTTACAGCAAAGCCTACTGACACTTTTTTAATCATTAGGTGTTTATTAAAATAACTGATAAGTGCACCGCATGCAACACACAAACAAAATCAAATTTCTGACACAAAATGCTTAAAAATACAGTTACTTAACGGATACCACCTATCTGCAGTAGTAAGCAGGGAAAAACATTTTACACCAAGGATTTATCACTGAAATAATATCATAAGAATAGGAACTTTAATTCTGTAACTTCACTTAAAAATAAAGTGATGCTAGACTAAATCTTCTGAGGAAAAAATAGCATAAGCTATCTAAATGTTACCAGTTCATCTCCACAAAGAAAGCAGTACCTACAAGCCAAAGTAGTTTCTTACCTACAAATCTAACAATATTGTTTTCCAAACATTTCCATTCAAACAATTAACCAATAGGATTTTCTCTCTCTGTCTCAAACAAGTTACACACTGATGATACAAGGGTGTCCAGGATTTTACATCAGTGTCCAGGTTGCCCCCTGCCCACCCACCCCACACACACATATTGTATCTCTTCTCCTCATATGGTACCTAACGCATTTGATTGCAATGTGTAGCTGTGACAAAACAAATTTTATAATGCAGCCAAAAAGTTTTCAGGTATACACCACTGTCTTGGACTGCCATCCCCCCTCGCAAAATACTGTCATTTCTTCTATAGTGTATATACTAAAAATGTGTAACCAAAGTTGAAGCACATACACTAAAGATAAAATACTAGAAGACTTCTAATTAGGTGCACACATACTAACAATATTTTACTCTATACATGAATGCCTTATTCTCTTCCCCACAACACACAGATTTTCAAACACATGGTAAATTAACTTGAAGTACAGTGGGACATGTCAAAAAACTGAATAAAAGATTTTACCAGAACCAGAAATAAAACTTTTTTCACTTCCATAAAAAATGGCAGAGACTGAAGGAATGCAGCAAACAAGTCATAAGCCACATAATTATGAAATGGGTGCAAGTCTGTCAAACAAACATGGTACAGAAAAATGTTGCAAATCTGATCCTGGGATGGGACACAGATGCAGTAAATTGACAACATATTTCTCATGTTTCTGTAATTAATATAACCGAAAGCAAAAGGCACTATTCTGTACCTATTATTACATATACATATATAAAAGCCTACCAAAGTTCTGGCTCAGGTCCAGACCCCTATTCTGCCACCCAGTGAATGAACCAGTCTTAATACAACAATAGATATAAAAAAATGAACTGCGCATACGTGCTACTTAACTCCGTTCTTTCAATAAAAACTTTTAGCGCTTGGAAATCGTTAAAATGATCTGCTGCTACCCTCCCAAACATAAATGAAGTACACGAGGAATGATCCGTAAGATTATAAAAGCATTGCATGTGCTAACCAACTATTACTTGAATATGGACATGAACCACAAACCAGACTAACGCGAGAAGCATAAGTTATCACATCAAGACACACCCTCTCCTTAGAGACGAAATCCTATATCAGGAACACACACATCTATCTACAAGTTACTTTTAAGCATCTAAACACAGCAGATACCGATTTAAGAATTTAATTTTGCACATCAAACACTGCGGTGATGGTGCTGCGGTAGCGTTGTCGCCTCACAGTTAGACATTGCCCGTTCGATTCTCAGTTAGAGCATCTTCTATGTGGCAACATGCGTGAATGGGCATTCCTTTGTTGAAGGTTGTGCATTAGGCCCAGCAAGCCAGCACGTAAAACTCTACTGCCAATCATTAGCGGACCAGAGTTCCGCTGTGGCGACCCCTAACCGGGAAAAAGCCGAAAGACACAAACAAACTAAAAAGTAAATTAATTCAGTCTGCGTTGTAAAACAAATGAAAAATTCTGATCTTGTTCGTGATCTCTTCGAGATAGTAACTCCTTGATTATCAATGCATGTAATACTACAATAAATACTATGTACATTAAGGAGACTGTCAGTCTCTCTGTTGCAGACAGAGGTGCAGTCGTTCACCCCACAATACTAACTTAACTCCCACCCCATTTGTCACTTACTATCAATATCCGACTGGTGACTGATCTCTCCTAACTACATGCAATGGGAAGGGAGGGAAGTAAACACAGAGTGAATCTTTTTACAGGTGAAGTGTGACACCCCTAATGATTACGTATTAAAAAACATTACACAAAAATAGCATGTGATGGAGTCTGCCTTATAAGGTCTAGACAGTGACGTTTTCCAAACAATGACTGATTCTTTGTTTGTGTTCTGCCACTCATTTACTGCACATTTGTGGAATCCCAAATTAAAACAAAGAAATCAGTGAAACATCCCCATTAGAAATCCATGCACACAAATCAAATAAAATATATTAAAAGAACACTTTATAAAACATATGCATCCCTCCCTGCTGTTGAGATGTAATCTTGGGGCAGAGCCACATTTATTTTTTTTCGAAGTAGCAACTAACAAGCAACGGCTGGATGACAGAGGCAGTGCATCCTGATTTCGCTAATCCTTCTGACCATTCTCTGTAACAGAAACTGTTGTAATGCTGTTTAAACATGCACAGTATAATTATCTACTCATAACTGCACATTTACAATGCCTCCAGCAGGAAAATGTACATCTTCTTCATTTCTGCTACTGCAACATGTTTGCTCTTCTCCCGAGTCAGCAGTAAGCAAATATTGTAAAACAAAAATCGGGATTTGAAGGGGCCACTTGGAAATTTGTTGCACCCCATTATTTTGACCTCAAAACTGTGAAATTCTTAGGAATTTGGTACAGCTGAGAAGTATGCCTGCCATGCTACATTGCCTGCATATAGCAGCTTTGTTGATCTGTGCCCTCTGACTTGTTTGGTATGTAGTCCATCATTTGTATGAACAGCAGTGGGCTCAGAGCTGACAATGATGTACACTCACTCTTACTGGGAACGCCTCTTCGAATTTGTACACTGTACATACTTGTGTCATGCAGTCCTTGTACATAGTCTGCACCAATTCTACAAATGGTTCTAAGACTTTGAACCATTTCAGGACTGCCAACATCAACTTTCTTGAGGTCTTGTCATATGCTTTTTCCAAACCTATAAATGCCGAGTTGAAAACTTTCCTTATCTCTACCTTTTTCTACACTACCTGTCTCACAGTAAACATCGAATCAGTTGGGCTGCATCCTGATCTGAATTTGAACTTACTGTCTCCCATCTTATTTCCTACTATTCAGCATATTCATTATCAGTCACCCTTTCCAGTACTTTCATACAGTGTGACAGGAGTTTGATAAACTCTGTACTGTTCACATTTGTGAATATCCCCTTAGTTCTTGTATAATGGCACTAGGATACTTATTCTTCATTTATCTGGGGTGTATCTTTCTCTCCATAACACAATGAGTACTCTCAGGAGCCATTTCCCCTCAACTCCTCCAACATCTTGATCATCTCTGCCATGCCTTAATGTAAACCTGCTGCTTTCTATCTCTCTCTTCATTTACCTTAGTGCTGTCTTCCTTCTTCTAGGGTGAGTTCTTCTTCCGCTTTCATTATAGGCTGTGTCTGGGGCAGTACAGCTTCTGGAGGATTTCATTCAATCAGAAGCTGCTTAAAGTACATCTTCCATCTACCTTTGATTGACCTTCCAAAATCTGGCAGAGTTTCATGACACCTTGTTATTTGCCATTATGACTGCTCTCTTAGCCACTTTGTTATCCAGTCAATATTCCTTTGTAGCTTGGCCCATATATTCTATCTCCCACGTCTTCCTACAGGCCTTCTTTCTGTTGATAACTTTCTGGATTTCTTTATTCCACCTTCATCTTTTCTTAAGTACCTTATCTCCATACCTGGTGTCATGATGTGAAGTAGTGCCAGCTATGCCAGGAGAAGTAAGGCAGTGAATGTGTAACATATTTCAGCATAGCTAGCTGAAGTTTTGTAAAGAATGATTTGTCATTTGTATATAAACCTGATATTTACAGGTGCTTGCACTGAAAATGTATTTGTGAAGTTGCCTGTGGTAAAAAAATGTACCAACAGTGGGTCCCGCTGGACAGAAAATAAATATACCTGTATGTCAAACTGTATTGTAACTGTTAAATATATTCTAACATAGAATACTGGAAGAGAAGAGGTTAATTTCAGTCCAGCTAACTTTGAAAAATAGTCTGAAATTAAATTACCTGGTTTAGGCCATAAGAATTGTATCTTAAAGTTCTCATTGCAGTCAGAGACAAAATGTCTGTGAAAACTAGGATCAGGAATCCTACTTTGTTGCCCTTAGTAGTAAACTAGTTGCTACCCTGGAAGGGTGGAAGTTTTTGAAATGGTTTTATAGCTTCTAGATACTACAACACATCTTAGCAAAGCTCTGTGTGTGTGTATTATAAAACATACGTGCTAGATTCTGGTGCAGTTTCTAGTAATGGGGTAGTGTGGGAACCAGAAGTCAGATGACCAGATGTATATGATGTCATTCTGTAATCCAGCACTGAAATGATGTTTTAATACTAGAAGTCTCATGGCAGTCTATTTTTGGAACTGACAGGACCACTCACCCACTTCATCTTGCCCTGATTAATTAAGTAAGTAGGAAACAGTAATTCTTTAAATCAGTCAGGAAAATGTAGTGATATTAGTTAAGTACTGTTTTTCTGTCCCTCACTGGTGTCAATGGTGAGGATTGAGATTCCGTGATTACTGGCCCAGAGGAGGGACGTCACACCTGGGTCTGCCAAATATCTGTGCTATAGTGTTCACACATGCTGTTTTGAGATGTTGGTATTCTCCTTCAGCTCTACCTCTTTCCTTATTTCTTCCTGAGATACTAAAGAAATGAGTATTTTGTTGAACTCCTGTACTTTCACTTTGTTCAACTTCCAGGTTTTCAGTGTTTGTTGACCATAACGCCTTCTATGAACACTGTTTGCAGCTGATTGTGGCCACCAATGCTTTATGGTGAGGGTGTACAGTCTCATTACAGATGACTTTATAATCTCTAATTGTACACCAATTACTTTTCCTTACTAGGAGGAAGTCTAGTTAAGTTGCATGTTGACCACTGTTGTATTTAATCATATAACTCGCTCTTTTAGTGAACTGTGTTGGCCACCATTAAGCCACTTATCAGAAAGAAGTCAAGAATGGCATTTTCTTCTTCATTCCTTTTGCCCCCATGTGGACCAAAGTAGTCCTCCTGTTCTATTCTGTTTGTATCAATATGAGCATTCAGGTCCCCTGTTATTATCAGCAACTCATTTTATCCTGTTTTATCTAGCAAGTCCTGCAACTGCTGCTTGTATGCACTCTTTCTTGCCATAGCAACCCTGCTGTGGGGCATACGTTGTGATTCTAAATACTGCTTGACCTTGACACTAGAGTCTGCTTGCCGTTCATTTTTCACTAATTCTGATTATATCCCTCACTGCTCGAGAACACTGTCCCTTATCACAGTTCGTACACCATTATTAGTTTGCCCTTCCCCTGAGTAGTAGACTCTGGTTTCCATGCTAGTTGTCTTTACTGCACTACCCATCCACCTTGTCTCCTGGATAAATCAGTATGTCCACTCTCCTTCTCCCTCACCACAATAAATTGGATTAAGTAATATCCTACATGATCTACTCCATCCATTTCATTATGAAGGACTGGTCACTGCAGATTACACCAAACTTGACATCACAGCATCTCCTAAAGCATGAGCCCTTCCCCCTACTACAACAATGCCACCCATTTCTTACTTTTCTCCAGATCTCATTTGTTGCTTCAAACATTGGACTCAGATGCTTTAGCACTGGACTCAAATCCTTTAGCAAGATTGTATGCTGCATAATTTGGTAATTTGGGTTAATACAGAAAATTTACCAGTTCATTTCTGATTTTGAGTGCTGTTCTTCAATGTTGGAGTACTGGTGATGCTAGTGTCTAGTTATAATAGAGTACTTTGGGACATTGTTGTATCTTTAGTACTGACTAAATTGTTGACTTTTTGGACCATAAATGGACAAGGGCTCAGAGTTTAGTAAATGTGATCACAAGATCCCCTAAAACACTCACAACTGATGTGGCATCTGTCTGGGGTGGGTAGTTGAACACTCTAGGAATGGGGTGGGGTTTGGCATAACAGTTAAAGTGTTTACCTCGCAGACACAAGGAAAAGAGTTTTATTCTCACCTATGAGGGGAAATTGGCTAGGCTTAAAATAGCTCACGAGGGCAGCTAGCCTGGTACTTATTTATGAACCTATGAATAATAAACTAATATTAAAGAAGAAAAGAGGAGGATGGAAGAATCCAGGACTGGTAGCAGCCCTCCCTTCCCCAAGACACCAAGACCAGAGAAATCGCCACACAGGATTGTTCAGGCTTCCACAGCTAATTCAAAAAGTTCAGCACTGGGAGCATCTCACTTGGAAATGACTGTACTTTCTGATCCTACTCCCAGTGAAAAGACTCAGCAGTTTCTCTCTGAGTAGGAAATTATCTGGATACCTAGAGTCTTATCCTTCATCAGCATTAGCTATGGGATCAACAAGGTCTGTCAGGATACATTCTGCACACATATTGGTTATGACCAGATGATAATGGTCTTGCTTAAGGCTAAAATAGAGTTGGTTGTCCTTCTCTCTCTCTCTCTCTCTATATATATATATATATATATATATATATATAAAACCTGTTCTCTTCATTCCTTTCCCAGGTCCAGGTTCAGCATTGATAGTTTTAGAACCAAGTGTGTTATCTGTATCTTTTTGCATTGGTTTCAATGGTCTTACCTCCATTGTTGCCATCCCTCTTATTTCTGGTGGTCCTGACACTAACCCTCTTTTCACTGAAAACCACTACATACTGCAGGCTTGACAATGATGCTTTGATTCTGGGACCAGCACCGGTTCCCTCAGGGATTTCACCCATCACTGCCAATTGGTACTTGTCATATCTTCTGTGTTGAGTGCTGCTGTGGCTATAGAATTGATGCTGACCATTTGGGGTCAACGCCAACCATGGCATCAATGGTTTTAGAATCAACAGCTTTAAAATTCAGAATTCAAGTTCTTGGCATGGTTAACAAGGCAACCTCCTATATTGATAATTACTGGAGATACATTTGCTACCTCAGCTCACCCTTCATTTTGCAGCTTTGGGCCAAGAGGAAGTACCAAGACTCTCCATCAGTCCAGATACAGATCTCAGTAAAGGATAGAGTTTCTCAAAATACCCTGCAGAGGTACCCAAATTTGGGGAGAACTTGGAATTGAAGAAACAGAGAGGATCTTGCTCTGTAGACCTTCTGCTCTGATAAGGAAATCTTACAAGTGGCCTTTCAGACTGTCTTATCTGCGTCTTGGGTAGTCCCTTCAAAAGACCACATTATGGAAGGGCTTGGTGAGAATCTAGTGTGGTTGGTAAACAAGGCAAAATACTCATGCTTTCCAAAGAAAGACATCATTGGAGTAAATGTCCTCCTGCAGACACTATCATTGTAGCAGTTGTTAATAAAAAAGACTCTTCAGAGAAATGCCCAGCAGTACATCTGCCAGACAGGGATTCTGAAGCACTGGACCACATGGGGAGGTGGGTTTTTTTTTTACATTAGATCGATTCTCTATCAAGGCTGTTGACTATCTGATGCTTATGTGTGGGTATCACCATGAAGAGAAACACTCAGATTTTATGTGTGTGTGTGTGTGTGTGTGTGTGTGTGTGTGTGTGTGTGTGTGTGTGTGTGTGTGTGTGTGTGTGTGTGTGTGTGTGTGTGTGTGTGTGTGTGTGTGTGTGTCGGTGTATGTGTATGTTTTTGGATAATTTCATCAATTATCATCTCTTCCATTTTGAAGAATAAAAAGGCTGCCAAAAACTTGCAGTACCATAGGTCCCAATAGCACTCCTATGAGCAATGCCCTGACATGAGTTCCCATGGATGCAGGAACATCTACAGTAGATGTTGCCCTAGAGGCAGAGGTGGAGTGCAGAATCAGGAATTCTGTAATCCTTTAACCAGGACGCAGCAACCGCACTCCTGAAGACTTGCCTGGCTGCTGTGCTCTGGAGGCAATCAGGTTCTACTATTCCTAGGTTTACATGAATGACTGGCCATCATACAGTGTAAATGTGTCAGGAATATAATATCCTGACAGTATATAATAACCCTGCTGACCTCTGCCCCTATCGGATGTGCCTTTCCATCAAAAGAAGGCAGACAAGATAGTGGTACACCACCTTCTAGAAAACATAGAGCCATCCTAGAGGTCCCACCAGGCCAGGAAGGCTCTGGGGTTAATTCCAGTCTCTTTTTAGTTCCCAAAAAGACAAAGTACCTCAGGCCAATTCTAGATTTAAGTGGCCTAAGCCAGTATGTACTGACAGCCAGGTTCTGGATGTCATGGTTAAATCAATCTTTTGTATCTACAGGAGAGAAACTGGACATGCTTCTTAGATCTCCTGGACACCTACATGCACCTAAAGATAACCAGTGTTTGAAGGATGTTTCTGCACCTCTGGCTAAAAGCCAGTCATTATCAGTTTATGGGCTTATCATTCAGTCTCACCATAGCCCCTTGGGTATTTACCAAGTGCAAGACACTGGTTGGAGCTCACCTGAGACATCTGGGATTCAGAATTACCCCTTATCTGAATGATCATCTCCTTATGACTAAGAAGTCATTGTTACATTCAAGGGACTACTTAATTTCAACTTTGTTTGTCCTCTGGCGTGTTTGCGAACACTACAAAGTCCCAGGTGGAACACTGTAAAACATTGACTTCTTGGGCTACCACATTTACTAGGTTCAGAATTTTGTCAAACTACCAAAAACATAAATAATTCAATTGCAGTCTGCAGGCAATCTTGGGTTACACCATTATTCACCAGCATTGACCCTCATTTTCAAAGAGGTAGTGTTAAATGCAGCCACAGTTCACTTGGTTCCAGTAGGAAGGTTTCAGTTGAGAGTTCTACAGCAGTCCCTTTATGTTTGATGGTTTCAGATGGAGAATCCAATGGATCAAAATATCTGATTATACAAAACATGCCTAAGACATCTACAGTGGTGATCGCACATAATGAATTTCAAAAACATGTTTTTTTGTCCCACCACTACCTTCTCTAACAATCACCACAGATGTATCTGCCTTGGTGTGAGGTTGGGGCATTGTTTGGGGGAGACAGTCCACAGGATGTGGACTCAACAGGAGGCTGTACTACACATCAATGTCCTTGAGATGAAGGTAGTTCTCCAACCTTTGCAGGCAATTCACAACTGCCTTCCCCAGAGTGCAGTAGCAATCCATACAGATAATATCAGTGGAGTAGTACCTCAACAAGCAAGATAGGAACCAGATTCTTCCCATTTAATCTGGAAGCTTTAGAGGTTTGGAAATCAGAAATATTCTCCCTGTGCTTTCTAATAGCAGTGCATATAACCAGCCAAGCCAACTCTTTAGCAGTCAGCCTCAGTAGGTATCCTCTGATATTGCATCAGTGGTCTGTCATTCTGACTAAAGCGTGGATGATTTTCTGTCACTAGCAAAACCTTGCTGCAGCCTGTTTGCAACACCACCAAGACCAAATATTTTCCCTCGCACTTACACAGGCTGAAACTTCAAGGGATGCTGTAGTCCACCAGTGGCCAGTGAGCCAGCTTTCTTCTTTTCCACCATTGCCCTAATCAGGAGATTCCTACAGAAAGCTAAGTTGTGCAGAGCCAGAGTGGTTATCATCGTCCTGTTTTGGTCTCAAGTGCATTTCTCTAGGACTTTCAACATGGCTGCACACTGAGTAACAGCTTAATTTCAGCTGTCCCAGTGTGAAAACAGTAACTCAAAAAGACAACCAGTGAACTTGTCTTTTTGGGTAAATTTCAGTAGCTGGCTAGTAAGTGTATTGCCTGGATGCCAGCAAAAATGAAATTCAGATAACCTGAAAGAAAATCAGTCACAAAATATGAGGAGAAAACACTGACTGGAAAGAATTCTGCAGATATTCATCAAAAATCAGTGCAAGCTCCAGGTTTGGTACAAGACATGACTTCCAGTAACATATGAGAAAAAAATAAGCCAAATGTACTTAGAGCTGTTTAAAATAAATGAAATACTGAAGGAGTATATCAACTCAAATAACAAAAGGCTGGAAAAATGGAAGAAGCTTTAAACAAATATTCAGGTGAGGTGATAAAACTGCAATAAATGAAGAAAAGGCTGGGTGAGTATGAGACTGCTCAAGAAGAGACATTTCAAAAAATAATAGAATTAGAGGACAGAGCACATCAGGAAAACCTGACATTTTCTGCTGTAGCAGAGAATTTGGTGATTTTTATGAAAGCACAAATAAGCAACTGGACTGGTACTCCACAGCTGGAGTTATTAATTGAAAGGGCACATCGTGCATACGCGCCAAATCTGCCCATGAGAAAGCAACCTAGACCTTTATTAGTAAAGATGCAATGCTACCAGCAGAAAGAGTTGATTCTGACAAAACTGTGGCTAGAAGACAACGTACTAAAAGTGGGAGACAGTAGAGTGTTTATATAAAATAATTATTCACTGCACACCAGCAGAAGAGGAGAAAATGTATTCCACTAATCAGGGAATGTCAAGGAGCAAGTGTAATACTCAAGCTGCTGTATCCAGCTATTTTCAGAAGTTCTTTCCTAGAAGGTCAAAATATTTTTTTGATGTAGAACATATGAAGGAAGAAATACAAAAGTCTGTCCAAAAAAAGTGAGCTATCAAACAGAAGGAGATTCTGCTTCTTGTTCTTCTGGTAATAAAGCCCATAGACAACCTTTTCCAATGCTTCAAAGGAAGATGCTTGAGAGACAGAAAAAAAGCATGATAGTTGACTAGAAGAACTGGAGTATGGTGAAAATTAATCAGAGACTGGATTTTGGAGATGGAGACCAACAGAAGAAAAATAGCACCTCAGAAATTGACAAATAAATGTGGGATTACAAAGCATTAATTATATTTGTGAAACATGGCAGAACAAGAAAACCTGGAAATATTGGACTTTTTTGACTTGTAAAACTTGTAGTGGACTCCAAAGCATATGCCCTACTTCATGTCATTAATGTTTGGAAAAACATTTAGGAGAGGGGAAGAGGAAAGTAATAATTAATTTAAGTAAAACACAATTCTGTTCTTAACAGTAGTATTTTATAACCCATGACATAACCTGCATTCTTTAATGTAAAGCTTTCTCGGTTAAGTTTGAGTGTAATAGGGATAATAAAGTAAACAGCTGCTCCTGCTTTTATTTTCCTTTTTCTTACTTTTTACTTGTTCAGTTTTAAGAAATGTAAGCACTGCTGTGTAAAAAAGTTGGTCAAAAGAGCATGCTACAAGAAAAATTGATGTGCTTTTTCTTATTCTTGCATAGGAGAATGACTGAATTAAGCCCCATTGGCTTGATGTATTAACAAGTTTTAAGGGGAAGCAATAAATAAAAAAATACTGAATATAATAAAATGTTTTCCTCCAGCAAATTAATGAGTGCTTGTATAGGAAACTGTCTGGTTCTCATGTTTCTGTGGAGACAAACTGATAAGGGGCAACAAACTAGAATTCTTTTTTCTTTCATTGGCTAGGAGATGATGTTTTCCTGAAAGTATTCAAGTGTTCTTCTAATCTGGGGGTGGAATAAGGATAAGACAAAAACAGACAGCACTTAGTAGAAGCACAGGCTGTACCACGCATCTTAGCATGGAAAACCTTTCTTATAGGTAAATCTAAGTCTATGAATGTGGCTGTCAGTCTGGGACAATTGTTTCTATTAGGGTGGTTAAACTTCAATATTTAAATAACTACATCGTTTTGTGTGTTAGTATTAA
Organism: Protopterus annectens; assembly: GCF_019279795.1. Classification (NCBI taxonomy): domain Eukaryota; kingdom Metazoa; phylum Chordata; order Ceratodontiformes; family Protopteridae; genus Protopterus; species Protopterus annectens. The sequence goes on along the minus strand of NC_056734.1, from coordinate 515,740,634 downwards.
GTTAATAGGTTTTAGGGGTGTTCTTGGGGGGTGTTTGTTTTTCTTGCTTGAAGGTTTTCAATAAAACAAAAGTTTTATAAGATGTGACATAGGATCAAATGGATAGGACTAGAAACAACCATGTCAAAGATCAAACCTGCCAAGCATTAGTATATGCATGCAGCACAAAAACTGGAAGTAGACATTAAAAAAAAGCTGTTGCACATAACAGGTAGGAATAATAACTTCTTAGCATAACTTTCTATATTATCTTTAAATGTAAATGGTCTTAAATATAGGTCCCCCCTCTCCCCAAAGCAGTCACCACAGATGCCTCAGATTTTGCTTGTGGAACAGTTTCATGAGGGATAAAAGTGCAAGATTTGTGGGACACCAAGGACAGATGCAAGCACATAAATGTAAAAGACATGCTTACCCTGATAAAAGCATTCATCTCTTTACATCATTTTTGGCCCCCGTGACCTCTTTAAATTGTTACAGGCAGTACCACAGTTATGGGGTAAATTAACAAGCAAGGGGCAACCAGGTCATACTCCCTTTGCAGACTAGCCATGCTAGCTTGTGATATAGCTTCACAGCACAATCTCACTCTACAAGCATCCTACATGGTCCAAGGAAAACTGAGTGGCAGGCAAGAGAAGAGCACACCCACAAGAATGGAAACTAGATCAAGTGGTCTTCCAAGATTTGATCCATGGGTGGGGAGTTCCGGTAGACCTACTTGCCTCCTCCCTGAACAGTCAGCTGGGTAAGCTTCTGCTCCAGAAGCCCGTGAAAGAAAGCCTGGAAGACAGATACCTTTTCCTTTCCTTGGACAGGAATGCTCTTGTATGCATGTTTTCTGCTGATATCTAGGATATTACTGAAGATTCAGAAGGTATCCCCCAAGATCATTGAGGTGACTGCCTTTTGGCCCAAGCAAGAGTTTTTTTCCCTTCTTTTGGAAATGGTGAGAGCTATTACCACAAGCTTTCTCACAGACTGGATCTACTCTCACAAGATCAGTGGTGTTTGAATATACGCCCCTACCCCAATCAACTTAGGTTGACTGCCTAGATGATAGGGTCTTAATTCCCTTTAGGTGCCCATTTACTGAAGACATGCATCAGGTACTAATGAAGACAAGAAAGCCTGCTACTGGAGAATCTTGTATTAGTGAATGGAAAAGGTTTTCTAGTTGGTGCCAACAACATAACCAGCATCCATTCAGGACTACTTGTTCTCTGGCTTTACACTATCTGTGTGAGTTACTATCCTATGGCTTTTCTTAGTGCTCCATCAAGGTTAATTTATTTGCAATTTCAGCATATCTACCCATGGATACTCCTCTTTCAATGCTTTCTTATGTTAAAATGTTTTTGAAAGGAGTTCTGCATAAGAGGCCTCCAAGAAAACTGATGGCCTCTCTTTGGGATCTTAATTTTGTGTTAGAGAGGCTAAGACTTGCTCCATTTGAACCAGCTAACCTGGCTGACTTGAGGTTCTTAACATGGAAAATAGTTTTTCTGATTGCTCTGCCCTCTGCAAGAAGGGTATCTGGGTTGCATCTCTTATGGTAAGTCAACCCTTACTGCAATTTCCACATAGGGTTTCTTTGAAAACTAATTTTTTGTTTATGCCTAAAGTGGTATCCAAGTTTACTTTTAGCCAAATTGTTTATGCTCCCTTTTCTTTCCTGATCCTAAAAAACAAGGGAGAAAGGATACTCCATACCTTGGATGTCCACAGATAACTCAGGTACTATCTTGACAGAAATAAATCATTCAGTTCATTAGATCAATTATTTATTTCTTGTGAAGATAATAAAAAGGGACAACCTGTGTCAAAGCAGACTATTTCTAAAAGGCTGCCTAAGGCTATATTACCTTTTGATATACTCACCAGAACAAAACTGTTCTAGAACAGGTCAAACACCACTCTACCAGGGCCTTGGCTTCATCTATGGCTTTTTGGAAAGGGTTGAATTCTAGAATAAGCAACTTGGACCTTTGTACATATTTTTAAAAGCACTATAAGCTTGATTCCTTCTCTAGGACTAGATCAGGCTTTGCTAGGACCATTATCCAGGGCTTCTGGACTCTTCTCCTTCAATATCAATATAAAGAACATAATATGGTTGTGTAAGTAAACTTAACCATAACAGTAAATTTTTGAATGGTCATTGCTGCAGTAGCTACTGACTCCCTCCATCTCCCTTGTTTCTTGGTGTGTTGCTTTTGCCAGGGTGTGAACCTTTATTTTAGTTATTCCTAGCATCATCATTTCAGGGCACATCCCCCCTTTCTCTGTTGACGTGAAAGCTCTGAAGGTCTTGACACCCAAAATTGCCTTTTTAGTTAGCTCTGCTCAAGCTAACTCATGGTGTGGGTGCATGGAATGTGCCCTGAAGCTTTGGAAGCTGACTGGCTTACTAAAAGGATACAAGGCTTAAACAGCATGTCATATATGGACCAACACAAGCCCTGTCACTATACTCAGTATTCTACATTAGGGGTAATTTATAATTATGTACCATGGGATGGGTAAGACCAATTTGTAACCAAATGGAAAAAGTTAATTTCAGCATACACAGGGAAATTAGCTAGGCTTAAAATGTCCCACAAGAGCAGCTAGCCTAGCACTTACCTATGAACCTAGTGAGAATAACTGGGATTGTAACATTGATAATTTGAAGGGACTAATGCATGGGATAAAGCATTTAGGAGCTGCCTGTTATAAAGCCTGTTAAGTAGCACTCTGAGCTTAATCATATATCAATTTTGCAGTGGGTTTACTTTTTTGTAAATTACAAAGGCTTACTAGATGTCAGGGCCACCTTTATAAGTAGCAATAAACTATTCTAGATTTGGCCAAAGTACTGCTAATTGAACAATTTCTTTTAGAAAACACTATTCTTCTTTCGACTTTTCCAGGTTGGGGTTGCCACAGCAGATTACCTGTCTGCTCATGATTGGCAGTAGAGTTTTACAGTGTTCAGTTGCCAGCCCAGCACCCAACCTTCCATGGAAGGCACACACACGCATGCACTCACACCTAGGGCCAATTTAGAGTGTCCAATCCACCTACAGCATGTCTTTGGGATGTGGGAGGAAACCAGAGCACCCAAAGGAAACCCACACGACCACAGGGAGGATATGCAGACTCCATACAGAAGGCACCCCAACCGAGGATCGAACTGGAGAACCTTTTGCTGTGAGGCGACAATGCTAACCGCTGCACCACCATGGCTGCCCACTTTTACAAAATACTGTTAATTTAGTTTAATGTAAAATAAATACAGTCCAAAATGTGCTGTGATGCTGTTGATGGGTTGAGTTTCACATTACAGAGAGTTACCTACCTACCTACCTACCTACCAGGTAACAAAAATCCTGGAGGCACTAAATGAACAACTGCAGCAGCAACTGAAGAGCAAGACAACATCATGTGATATCCTGCATGTATGCTTAGCTTTATGAGATACTTTTTTAAAAATATATGTTCTTGAGAAGTGGCATTCTCTGGGAGATAAATCTATCTCTCCAGCATGACCTGTTCATGTCAAAGCCTAGGTTAAGATCACAGGAGCGAGTGACCATTGTGAAGTTTGATTTATGAATTTGTAGCATTTCCACCAGGGCTGGGTCATAGACTACCATGTAAGCAAGGCACAGTTCACTCCTTAGCAACCTGTAGGAGACAGAATACAGTGACAGAGTTTTCAGTCTTTTCGTGTGAGACATGTTTTGTGTAACCTGTAATTTCTTTGTGAGAAACCTCTGTGGTCTCTCTATTTGTTCCAGGTGTCTGGCAAGGTACTTGCAAAAGGGAACATTATACTCAATTACTGGTCTGAAGAGGTCCAAGTATAATGGAATTATAACATCCTTAGATCTAAATGTGATGCCTTTACTTATAAGATGTTCCACATAGAAGGATTTCCTTACTACTGTAGATATGTGGTGGTCAAAGTTCAGGCTGTTATCAACCTGAGTACCCTGATCACATACCACTGGGTCTACACTTAAGGGGTGCTGTCTATAATGTATATCATCCTGTATAAAACATCCTGTATATGAGGGGGGGACCCCTGAATGAATATCTAGAACTGAAGGAGCTCAGATGGCAAATGAGAACTAATGCCTCTGAGGCACCAGGACTTAACAGTGCAATTTCTATTAGTTCTATTTTAAAACTTAAAGCAGAATTTTATATGTAAGTGTTTATACAGGATGATGCCATGTAGTAATTTTAAGTAGTTATTTGTATTTATATATGAATTCACTTTTTGTATATAGAAAGTGATGTCATTTTATGTGATTAAGACAATGTGTAAAAGGTGAGGTTTTTGTTACAATGGTATTCTGATGAAGTTTCTGTTGTGAGAAGAAAGCGCTCAATCAATAAATCAGTTGTGGATCTTACTGGCTTCTATCTGGCTTTTTATATCAGTTTGTGGTATGCCACTGGGGACTGGTCTTTTGCGAGAGGTGAAGTCACCCACTTTTACAGCATGTGTCCTGTTGGTGAGCCCATTGGCTACCCATCTGATAATGTAAGGGTTAATTCCCTATTGGAAGAGTTTCTGTATAATACCTGTGTGGAGGAGTGTGTCAAATGCCTTGGCTAGGTCAAGATAGGTGGTATGCACTGTCTTTCCCTTGTCCAGGGCCTTGGTGACTTTCTCAAAGAAGTCAATTATGTTTAACAGGCAAGATCTACCTTTAAAAAATCCAAACTGGGTTCAGTACAGAGTTTGGAGATTACCTATGTCCTTGTTAATAATGTCCTTAATGATTCTTTCCATGGCCTTGCAAGTAAGGCTAGTCAAGCTTATGTGCCTATAATTCCCAGAGTCAGTTATGGTCCCCCTTTGTGTAGACGGATTACTGTTGCTGTCCTCCATTCCACCAGAAAATAGCCAGTTCACAGCCTATGGATAAACAGGGATCCAAGAGGGTCTGGTAGGTCATTTTTTAAGTTGTTTAAAAGGCAACCTGGGATGTTGCCTGGTCCCACTGATGCTGTGTTTTGGCCTTGGAGAGCAACAAGATAACCTGCTCTCTGGAGATACTAACCTGAGAAATGGTGGCAGGTATAGTTTGGGGGATGACTGGAGGGGATGGGGGGTAAAGTTTGCTCCAAATCTGTCAGCTAGCAAGTTGGCTATTACCTCCAGTTGAGTATGGGTGGTGTCATCCACAACCAATTCATCGCATAGCTGGGTATTCCCTTTTAGATTTTGGACATAGTTAAATAATGCCTTGTGATTTTCCTTAGTTAAGGAGGCTATTTTTTGCTTCATAATTAGTTTTGGAGGACTTGACAAGATCTCTAATTCATCTGTTTAAGCTAGAGAGGGATTTCTTCCTCTGTTGAGCCAGTTCCCTGTTGTTCTTGGAATTTGTTTTTTTTCTCTTGCTGTATATTCTGTTTATACTAGGGGTCCACCAGGGTGGCTTGTTTTTTCAGCAAGACCTGCTTTTAGTCTGGTCAGGTATGGCCAGTGCATTGGTGTACATCTCTGTTATCTGCATTCGAGGGGAGCTTTGAAACTTCTTATACCATCACTTAACAGGAGGTAATTTGTCTTTGAAAAAAATTCTTAAGTGTTTTTGAACTTGATGGGGTATCTGGTCTTATAAGTACATTGAAAGAGGTTGATTTTTGGTGCGGTCATACCAGCAAGGACATCACATGGGGGTGTGGGGGTCTGCAATGATCTCCCATGTTAGTGAGTACTATGTCCAGGACATTTCAGCCTCTTGTGAGTGTGCTGACTAGCTGTGTTAGAGTATTTGCACTGACAAATTCCAAAAACCTCTGAGCCAGCATGTTTGTGGTCATGTATATTTCCCAGTCGATGGTAGGATAATTAAAATCATCCATGAGTATGGTGTTGGGCTGTATGCCAAACTACTCCACTGAGTACAGGTATGAGGTATGCTCTTTCTCTTTCATGGTAGGGTCCTATATCTAGCTATATGTGATAGGGGGCTTTGCCTATAGTTAACTGAACATGGAGTAGCTCAACAGAGTCCTACTGTGTGACTAGTCTTGAGATGTATTTATCCTTAATTAAGATAGATACAACTCCTTCTTCGGTTCTTTCACACACAGTTTGTGGTCTGAATGTATGGAAGACATTGTAGCCCTGTATGACAGGGGTGCTTTCTGTGTCTTTGAACCATGTTTCAGTGAATGCGCAGGCATCAGCTTCTTCCAAAGTGAGGAATGCTTCCAGGGAGTGCAGTTTCTTGTTTAAACTCCTAGCATCAAGCAGCAGTACCTTGCGTTTATCTAGAGATGAGTTTGTTATGTTGGGAGGTTGGTTATTTTGACACTGCCTAAAAAGGCACAATTGGGGTGGCTAATGCCCTTGCCAATATCTGAAAGTCTAGAGAAGACAGATGCAGACCATCTCTGGCAATGAAGCATGGCCTGTCAACCATGTCTTCCCAGGCTGATAGATATTGGATCCCTTTGGACTGACAACAGAAGCTAAGCCAGTTGTTAAAATCAAACATTTTTTGTTTGTATTGTGACATCATCCTTGGAGAAGATAGAATGCTGCTTAAGGCTAGGCTTAAACCTGCCTGTGACACACAGTCTGAGAGCTCAGTCATGTCTCTCTTCTTATAATTCAGTGAAGTATGTCTCAAGTTATTCACTCCCACATGGACTATGATGGAGTCATACCAGTACTTGTGGTTGAGTGACTTGAGTGCTTGAGTGTCTTTACAGATCCTGGTAACTGACAGGCAGCTAACCATAACCTACTCCTTATCCAGCCTGGAGAGGGTAACATCCTTGTCTCTCACAATTGAGTCACCTCTGTCCAATACATTAGGTTTTGTGGTGTAATGCCTTATGGGCTTATTTGTTGAGACACTGGTGTGTGTGTTATTATGTGTTGTGTTTTTTTTTTTGCATTGTTATGTGTGTAAGTGGTTTCCATTTGGGAGGCCTCTGATTTTTTTGGTAAGTTTCTGGTGAGTACCTCCGCATATGTGGATTTATGTGTCATGTCTTATTTAGTGTGGGAAGTGTGTAAGTGACATTCAATTTGTCCTTATTTGAGAGTATTGACTGAAATTTCATAATGTAACTATATCTTTCATATAAAGTATTTATTTGTTTCAGAAGCAAGTGGTTGTTAGTATACATAAGACAATTGTTAGATTGCCTCAGGATGGCCATGTCTATCAGTCTGGCCCAAGAGATGATGGGAAGCTGCTCATCCATGATAGCAGGTTCTTACTATATGCTTTATTAGGAAAGGGAATGGGTTAATTTGACAGGACTTTGCTGGTAGCACTGAGAGTACAAGAGGGACCTATACTTTGTGTAGGCTAAAGTTGATCAATAAGGCAAAGCTGCTCAGTGTGCAACTGAGCTGCTCCTAGAGCAGCAGAGAAGCTTGGAAGGGTTTCACTTACAGCTGTTTAGGGAAAAAACTGAGCCTCTGGGCTTTTGCTTCTATAAAGAGCACTGCTAACTGCTGCTGACTGAAGAGCAACACCACACAAACGTGAAGCTTAAATACAAGCAAAGAGAAACAAGTTTTAAGCTAACTACCAATTTGGAAAGCACGCATTAAGCCTTTTACCAGCAATCCTCAACTCAGACAGGTTAGATCAGCACACTTCTGCCACAAGGGTACAGAAGAACATCTTGTTAATGTAAAATAGCTGGTTTGGAGCCCAAGTGTAACAAGACTACACAAACTACCTACAACAGCCCTTCAACTAACAGAATGTTACACAGTACAAAGCAGCAGCAGACAGTATGGATTTTTTGCAACTGCTGAAGTACAGTCACAGCATATAAGAGAAGTGCAAAAAATATATAGAGCCCTTTTGTGTGTTTCCCAGCTCAGATAGATCAGGTAAATACCTATTGCCACTACATGAATAATCCCAGTCCTCGTAATATAAAAAGCACAGTAAAGGAGTGTCTGGAGTGAAATGTCACCAAAAAACTTAAAGATATGGATACAGCAGTGTACTTTAAACAGCTTATAAAAGTACTATCATTCAATAAAATTACTTTGCTTTGTATAAATGAGCCAAGAGCCACTCAATTGTACAGAATTTATAAGATTAGCTGATTAATAAGCCTCCAGCCAATAACACTACATGCAGAAATCTCAAGTGTTTCCCCAACCTAAACAGACCAGGCTACCTACCTAGTGTATCTAGTGCACTAGATGGAAAATCCACTGACCTCTTGATGCAAAAACAATTCCTTGTTAGAGTGCAAAATATCTAGTGCATCTAGTGCATTAGATGGAAAATCCACTGACCTCCTGATGCAAAAACAATTGCTTGTTAGAGTGCAAAAATACAATACTTTATCAAACAGCTAGCTAGGTAATGAATTCAGATCAAGTAAATCAGTAGAAAAGACAATGCCAGGCAAAATGAACTTTTTCAATGTAAGTACAAGGAAAGGCAAATAAACAATTCAAAATATTGGCTAATAAATAATTCAAGCTATCAACAGCAGTGTAGAAAAGGAGGAGCTTATTAAGCTCAATTTACAGCAAGGGTGGGCAGCTTAAAATCACAAGGTTTAAAAAGCAGATCAACAAATGGATGAGTGGGTGGGAAAACCAAGCAGCCTAGATAATTTAAATGGCTTTCTCTCACATAGAACAAAAACACCAGGGCGAGCAGATTTCTTAAAACAGAAAACAAAATGGATCAGGGAAAACAGAAACTAAATATATCAGTCACAGATAAAAATATAGGCTTACTTTCCTCACCCAGCAGGGAATCACCAGCAGTACTTTAGCTTATGCAGGCTTGAAATCTTTTCAGACAAAGACAAAGACCCAGAATTTCACTATGCATTTAAGTATCACACAAGAAACAATTTAATCAATTAAAAACATGAAATATGCAGCCTTGATAATTTAAGTGTCTATCTCTCACATAGAATAAAAACACCAGGCCAAACAGATTTCTTAAAACAGAAAACAAAATGGAGCAGGTAAAATAGAAACTGTGTATGTCAACCACAGGCAAAAATACTTTCCTCACCCAGCAGGGAATCACCAGCAGGGATTTAATTTATGCAAGCATATCTTTAAAAAGAAAGATACGACAAATGGACAGAGGGCACCAAAACAGTTAAAAAACACACAATAGTGACTTGAAACTACTGTGGAAAATAAAGAAGATACTGTAATAGAACTAACCAGATGAAAAAAGTACAGTTTTGTACCTACCATAAATGTAGATGTTCGAAGATCCACATTGCTGCAGTCCTTACACTTGGGTAGTCCGCTGTCCACGGTCGGCCCGAATATCAAAGTATAAGGCTGACGTCGGTCAGGGCGCATTTAACTGACGTCAGGACGTCAGGGTACAAATGCGCATGACCGGCGTCATATCCTCAGTCTTTTCTTGCCCCAGATGTCAGAAGACCTTAAAAATAAAGGTCAAAACCAAAAGACAGCAAACAAATAACCAACCAGCCTTGCACTAACTATATGTACAATATATACAATATACACAATATGTACAACCCAACCCACACAACCACCTCCAAGTACAGAGGGGAAGGAGGGAGGGTAAATTGGACTGCAGCAATGTGGATCTTCGAACATCTACATTTATGGTAGGTACAAAACTGTACTATGTTCTTCATCTCACATTGCTGCAGTCCTTACACTTGGGTAGAATCCCAAAGCAGAGATAAGGGAGGATGGCTAACTATAAGGAAGCAGGAGCTGCCAAAATGCCCTGCAAAACCGCAGTGGCAAAACCAGCCCTGGACTTAGAGTAAAGTGGCAGGTGATAATGCCTAGAGAAGGTATGCACAGAACTCCAAGTAGCTGCCTCCAAAATATCCTTGGTTGCCACTCCCCTCAAAAAAGCTGTGGAAGTGGCAGTAGCCCTAGTGGAATGAGGCCTAATCCCAGCTGGAACCTCCTTGCCATGATGGAAATAACAGAAAGCAATGCAAAACCCAATCCACTTAGAAATAGTTTGTTTTGACACAGGCTTGCCCTGAGAACTCAAAGCAAAAGAAACAAACAACTGCTGAGACTGCCTGAACCCTTTAGTTCTGTCCAAATAATAACGCAACTGCCTGTGTACATCCAAAGTGTGCAAAATCTTTTCCCCCTTATTTTGGGGATTTGCATAAAAAGTAGGCAAATGAATAGTCTGGTTTAAAGCCACACTAGAAACCACCTTAGGCATAAAGGAAGGATTAGTACGTAATGATACCCTATCCTTATGGAAAATCAAGAAAAGCTCAACTGCCATAAGGGCCTGTAATTCAGAAACCCTTCTTGCAGAGGTAATGGCCAATAAAAAAGCAGTCTTCCATGATAAATATTTCAACTCAGCAGTAGCTGCAGGCTCAAAAGGTTGTAGAGTGAGTTTCTCCAACACAAAATTGAGATCCCAAGCAGGAGTAGGAACTCTTCGTGGGGGTCTTATATTCTTTGCCCCTCTAAGAAATTGCTTGAACAAAGGATGAGAAAACAATGGCGGGTCGCAATCATAGTGAGCTGAAATTGCTGCAGCATGAACTTTAATAGAAGAGAAAGACAAACCTTTGTCTAGTAACTCAGCAAGATATTGAAAAGCCACACACAAATTAGGCTCAGAAACATCAAAATGTTTTGCTGCACTCCAAAATAAAAATCTCTTCCATTTATCAGCGTACACTTTCCTTGTACTAGGCCTTCTAGCTTCCAAAATAACATTCAAAACTTGCTGAGGAAGTGGAGGCCCATTATGGTTCAAAACAGAATATGCCAGGCTGTTAGGTGCAGAGAGTGAAGCTTGACATTGAGTAAATGGCTGTCCACCTGTGACAACAGGTGTGGAATCGAAGGCAAAGGCCATGGAGGCTTCCGTACTAGACTTCTTAGTAATGGGTACCAGTGCTGTCGAGGCCAATCTGGAGCTATTAAAATCATCCTTGGCTTGTCCTGTCTGACCTTCAGAAGTACCTTTGGGAGGAGAGGCAGAGGTGGAAAGGCATACACATGAAGATTGCTCCAATTAAAAGAAAGAGCATCCACTCTCCAAGCTGTGGGATGAAACCTTTTCATGCAAAACTTTGGCAGCTGATGGTTTAGTGGAGAAGCAAACAGATCTATGTCTGGAGTTCCCCATGACACTGTCAATTTCTGAAATACATGAGGATCCAATTTCCACTCGTGGGGATCCATAATTCGTCTGCTCAACACATCTGCTAAGGAGTTCTGTGCTCCTGGCAGAAACCTTGCCTGAAGATTGAGCTGTAAACTGAGAGCAGTCTCCCACAAAATCATTGCTTGCCTGCATAGAGGATAAGAATGCGTTCCCCCTTGCTTGTTGATGTACCACATGACAGTTGTGTTGTCTGTTAGAACCAACACCTGTCCTGGAAGAAGGAATTTCTTGAAAGCTATTAATGCAAACTGGACTGCTAACATCTCCTTCATGTTGATATGTAGATGTTGTAGTCTGACAGGCCACTTGTTTTGTATCCACTTTCCATTTAGATGAGCTCCCCAAGCTTTGTCTGAGGCATCTGTCGTTAAAATCTGACTTGCCTCTGGCCGGGTCACAGAGAGTCCCTTGTTTAGGTGACATTCCTGAGCCCACCACAAAAATTCCTTCTGAATGCAAGGTATTATTTGAATGACAGTGTCCAGATCCTGGCAGTGCTGTGTCCATACATTTTTGAGATACCACTGTAGCTTCCTCATATGCAGTTTGGCATTGGGAAGCACCAGAATACAAGATGCCATGAACCCTAAGGCTTGAAGGACTGTCCTTGCAGTCAGCCCGGACTGATGAGATAGTTGATGGAAGTAAAGGGATAGACTCTTTTGTTTGTCCGGGGTTAAAAAGGCCATCTGGGCTGCTGTATTCAGTCTCACACCCAGAAAGCACATGTCTTGAGAGGGTACTAGACTGGACTTTATTTCGTTCACAGAATACCCTAGGCATCTTAGCACTGCTATCACATATTCCAAATGACGAAGAAGCTCTTCCCTTCCTTGAACCAGAATTAGGCAGTCATCCAAATAAGGATAGATCTGTATTCCTTTTAGTCTGAAGAAAGCTATCACTGGAGCCAGAACTTTCGTGAACACTCTGGGCGCAGTAGATAAGCCAAAGGGCAATGCAGAGAACTGATAGTGAGAAGTCCCAGCTCGAAAACGCAGATACTTTCTGCAACTGAGTCTGATAGGAACATGAAGGTAAGCCTCCTTGAGATCCAAAGTTACCATCCAATGATCTTTGCCCAGCAGAGGTAAAAGCTGCTGCAACGTCAACATTTTGAACTTGGGAATGTCCAGATAAGTGTTGAGGATAGATAAATCCAAAATTGGTCTCCACGTGTTCCCCTTCTTTGGTACTAGGAACAGGCGAGAATAAAATCCTAGGCCCACTTCTGGCAGAGGGACCGGCTGTATGGCCCCTAGTTGGAGCAACAGAGAAACCTGTTTGTGAGCCTCTATTCTTTGTTGAGGAGGAACGTCTGGCATGCCTTTGAAAGGAGGCAAGGTATGGAAATAAAACCTGCAGCCGTGGTGTATGATATCCAATACCCATCTGTCCTGGGTAATTAAACTCCAATTTTCTTTGAAAAGTGCCAACCTTCCTCCCAAAGGTGCTGCCAGACGAGCAGGCTCTGGCAGCTGAAAAGGTAGGTCATTGGGTCTGTTTACGAAAGGACTGACCCCTGCCCTCACCCGAAGCTTGTGCAGGAGAACTCCCTGTTCTAGGCCTGAAAGAGCCCTGAGTTCTGCCCTTACCACGTCTAGATTTACCCCTAGACTGGGAATCATAAGAAGGATACGTCCACCCCTTAGTAGGCCAATTTCTACTAAACTTTGGAGGCTGGACCTGCAAAAAATCTTTAACAGTCTGCATAGACTTAGCCTTGTCTTCCATTTTCTTTAAGACTGTCTCAACAGGAGGACCAAACAACATGTCAGATTGTAAAGGAGCATCTAAAATCCTTGTTTTAACATGTTCAGACAAATTCTGATCCCTCAGCCAGGCGTGCCTGCGAAGAACAGTCCCAGTGGCAGCCACCCTAGACGAGGCCTGTACAGCATCAAAACCACATTGCAAAGAATGCTTACCCACCTGTTCAGAAACATGGACTAAATCTTGCAACTCTTTACAATCAATACCAACTGCCAGAGCATCAACCTTAGACTTCAATTGTGAAAGGAGATAGTTTTGGTATTTCAACATGTGAAACTGGCAATTCAGAGCCCTCATAGCAAGAGTGGAAGAAGTATAAACTTTCTTTCCCCATCTATCCAAGGCCCTAGCCTCCTTATCTGTAGGAACCGGATTCTTAACAACAGAAGCCTTAACACCCTTAGGCCCCTGGCTAACAGTTTCTGGGTCTGCCCTAGGACTCTTAAAAAGATACTTGTGAACTTCAGGCACCCTGTAATACCTATCCGGCTTAACAGGAGCAGGAGGCAAAGAATCAGGATTAAGAGAAGCCTCTGTAAAAACATCTTCCACTACATCCAAAACAGGAGGTATAGCCAAAGGCCTATGTTGGGGTAAAAACAGAAATTCCCTAAGCCTTTTCCTGAAATCAGAGAAGTCCTGACCCTCCCACTTAAAATGCTCCCTCATGGAATGAAGAGTTTCTGAAAAAGAAAAATCCTCAGGAGGAGTAGCAGAAGGAGTAGAATCATCCACATCAGAATCAGAATAAGGAGAGTACTCCTGCAAGTCTTCAGCCGAAGACTCTGAAACATCTGAAGCTTGCTCAAAACCCCCCAGCTCAGGCTCCACCCTAGGCCTCTTAGCAGGAGGGGGCATAGAACCCCTAATCAAAGTAATCAAATCTTCTGCCATTTTAAGCATATGCTTCTTGGGCATAGTACCTGAAGAGCTAGGGGTAACACCAACTGAAGCTAAACCTGGCCTGCCCCTGGGAGAAGCCTTAGAAACAGAAGGAGAGGGCCTAGCCACCTTAGGAAGGGAGGGGAGTATAGTAACCTGAGAAGCCCCCTCAGCCTGACTTGCCTCCTGAGAGGCCACATCTTGCAATAATAAGGTCTCACTCTGGGAACACAAAGAAATCTCCGGTGGAGCCACCGGCTCCACCGACACCTCTAAAGAACCGGCGTCCGGTACAGACGGTTCTTCTAGCCTAGGCTTAACTGTCTTGTCCTTGCGCTTCTTTGAGGAAGCGGGCGTCGGAGCATCCGACGGCATTTTATAATTGTACCGCTTCCCAAAGACTAACCTTGCACAATCCAACCTTCTCTTTATAGTGCGTTTATTAAATCTAGCACAAGAGCGACAGCCAACAACGTCGTGCTCAGGCCCTAAGCAAGGAATACACAAAGTATGATAATCTCTATGCGGTATCTGTTTCCCACAAGAAACGCAATTATTAACTTTTTCTGACATCCGGTAAATGACTGAGGCAAGAAAAAACTAAAATATTCCCCAACGGGGTACTAAGCCAACTTTGAACTCGGTCTGAAACTTCTAAATCGAAAAATCTCAGAACGCCAACCGGCACTTGCAATGCTGCTTCTGCATCGGACCATGCGGCAAAAAAGACTGAGGATATGACGCCGGTCATGCGCATTTGTACCCTGACGTCCTGACGTCAGTTAAATGCGCCCTGACCGACGTCAGCCTTATACTTTGATATTCGGGCCGACCGTGGACAGCGGACTACCCAAGTGTAAGGACTGCAGCAATGTGAGATGAAGAACATCCTTTAATCAGTAAGCATCCATTGAAACTTCATGTTCACTGCAAGTGTGCAGATTTTGAATTCAGTAACAGGTGACTCATGGTCACTGCAAGTCCATAAATAATCTTGACTGACCATCTTGCAGCCTGTAGTGTTCTACACTTCCATCTGCATATTGTGAGTTCAGTTTATCATGTCAAACTATTCACAAGCTGATTTTCCCCAAAAATTTAGTTATTGCATTCACACATCTTGAAAGAGTGAAATGTATTCATTGATTTTTATGCACAACACATCTCATTTTGATCCAGCAGTTTTAGCTAATGACCAGAATAGGTAAGGAAGGTTTAGACTTTGACATCAAGCTTTGCAATCCCAATTAACTGAATATAGTTTAAATTATGATGCTGCATTCTGCTAATATCTAGCTTAAATGAAACAAATAGAAAAGTTGTGTAAAATCTTACCATAACCATAGATGTCCTTCTCTTCCATGTTGCAGTACTCTGTACATATGGGTTTTCTCCTCTTGGTACCCAAACGTCCAGCCAGTATACAAAATATTTCTGTCATTTTTGTTTTTAATTTCTCCAAGTCTTTTGGATTTCTAATACCATGATGGGAATGGACCCCATTCCTAAGTCAAAGTATGATTAAAGTTCATGAAATTAGTATTGTTTCACTCTTTGATGTCAGCCAAAAGTGCTCTTCCCAGCACCCGCAATGTGCCCAGTAATAACTCCTTCAGACAATTCGTACAGTGTTACATGAATTGGTAACATATTTAAATATGATTGTAAATTCTTTTTTACAAGACCAGTTGCTCCTGTTACTATCGGAACTGTCTGGGTTTCTTTCTTCCACATGAATCTCATTTCTGCCTGCAGATCAAGGTATTTTATGACTTTGTGTCTCTCTGTACACAAGACACTGTAGTCACTAGGTGTGGCGATTTCAATGATCAATGCTACATTTGTCTTTTTGTCTTGGAGCACTATATCCAGTTTTCTAGCATCTATCTTTTGAACTGTTGGTATTGGGTGATCCCATATAATATAAACATCATCATTTTCTATGATTCTTTGTGGCTCATGTTTCCAGTGTTTTTCAGTCACTTCAATACCATAATCTTTGCACAATCTCCAGTGTAACAGTCTTGCCACATTATTATGCCTTTCAGTATACAGTGCCTCTGCCATTAGTGCATCACAACCAGCAACAAGGTGTATGACTGTTTCCAATTTGGTTTTACAAAACCTACATATGTCTGTTTCTCCTACATGTTCAATGGACTTTGTAAACCAGCATATATGCAGCCCACTATATTCGGCTGCCAATATTAATCTTTCATTTCTTGATGTGAATTCACCTCTCCCTGACCATTCCTGCGTTCATTCTTGATCAACATGAGGCTCTTCCAGAAGTTTTCTATACTTGAAACTTACATTTCTTGCCTTCTCATCTGGTCCTTCACCTTATGTTCTTTCTTTCTTTTGTTTTTTAGCACATTAGTTGCTGCCTGTTTTTTGTATGCTTCTGGTTTGATTTCCATTCCTGTTTGATGTCAATATGCTTCTGCTAAATTAAGCAGAGATGTCATCTTAGATTTATTCTCCTCATGTTTCAAAACGTTCACTACATTTGGATCTTGTGAGGTCCGTAGATATGTGTGGAGTCCCACGACTGTAGATCTGTGCATGTAATCAATTTCAAGGAGGTCCATCCCTCCTTCGGAACGGGGAATATATAATCTTGGTATACACTGATTTTTATAAATCATTTGGTGAACATGAAGGATCCTTCTTGTTTTAATATCCAATCTATCCAACACTTTCTGAGGTCAGTCAATCACTCCAAAACTATAAGGACAGGAAGAGCAAACTGATTTATGGCTTGGATCTTGCTCTTAGATGTCAATGCTGTTTTCAGGATTAATTTAAGTCTTCTAAAGTACTCCTTACTGAGCTTTATTTGCATTTGTTTATGTTTTATTGCTGATCCTTCATCAATTCCCAAATATTTATACACTCCCTCTTGCTCAAGTTCTTTTATATCACATTCTTGTCCCAAACTGATGTTTTCCTGGTGTTGCAGTTTTCCTTTTTTACAGATTGCTTTTGCACATTTATCAAGACCAAATGATATTCCAGTAACATCTGAAAAAGTTTTGACAATCTGCAGCTGTGCTTTCAGTTCCTCATCTGATGAGCTATACAGTTTCAAATCATCAACAAAGAGAAGATGAGCAGTCATTAGATTGTTGTTTTCTAGAAGCCAATTTGTAGCCATGGCCTAAGCTGTTAAGTAAACAGCTTAATGGATTAATGGCAAGGCAGAATAGCAACGGTGACAGAGAGTCACCCTGGAATATCCCCCTTTGAATTTTTATCGTGGGTGGCCTAATGGTAAAGGTGTTTGCCTCACAAACACAAGGTGCAGGGTTTGAGTCTCACAAGGGATAAATGGCTAGGCTTAAAATGGCTCGCAAGGGCAGTTAGCTTAGTACTAACCTATGATCATTGGAATAATAATCTTTCCTTTATCATGGCTTAATTGCAAAGTGGTCTGCCAATGTTTCATGGTTACTGCAATGTAGTCAATCAGTGTTGGGTATATCTTATACATTTTTAAGCACTCTTTTTATCCATGAATATGGGATACTATCAAATGCTTTTTTGTAGTCAATCCATGCCATACTTAAATTCTTACCCTTCTTACAGTTCTCCACTATAACTTTGTTTAACAAAAAATTATCCTTTGTTCGGGATGACTTTCTTTTATTTCCTTTTTGTTCTACTGCCATAACTGAGTTTTCTTCTAAATGACTATAAACTCTATCCGCGTCAATTCCCATTTATAATTTATACGTCGTTGGAAGACAAGTTATTGGTCTATAATTTTTAGGGTAGCTTGCAGGTTCACACTTAAGTAAGAGCATTGTTTTTCCTGTTGTTAAACAGTGTGGTGTGTGTTTGGAATGTGCATATGAATAGTTCTTACTCATGACTATATCCTCGTGCAAAGAAGTTAATACTTTAAGCCAAAAGTTAAGTACTGCATCTGGGCCTGGTGTTTTCCAGTTAGAGGCTTTTCTCAACTTTGTTTCAGTCTCTCTGGCTGTTATTTCATCCCATTTCATAACCTGTACCATAAATCTTCTTATTCTTTTACTTCTTCTATCCATTTAGCATCTTTGTTATGTTCCACAGGATCTTCATAGATACTTCTCCATGTATCTATTTCCTCTTTTTTTAGCGGTCTTTCAATTCCTTTTACCTTACTTCCCAATTCTCTAAAAAACTTTTTTGGGTCATCAATAAATTGCTTATTTTGTGTTTTTCCCTTATATTTATCTTCGTAGCTTCTAAGTCTTTCCGCCTGTTTTGAAATTTTTAGTTTAGCTCCAGTAGTGCATAATAGATCCTGGTCTGTTCTAATACTGCGCAATGCTTTTATCACATCTATATTTTTTAGTATTTTTGCTGATCTATTCTCTCTTTTATAATCTTCTAACAATGACACTTCTTGTCTGAGTCTTAGCTGCTTTATAGTTTTCTCTATTTGATATTTCCATGATGGTATTCACTTTCACCCCCCTCTTTTCCCTCGCTACCCTGTGTTCTTGTGGTAGAACTTTATCAGTTATTAATTTAGCAGCACAGTAATATATTCTGTTTACTTCTGTTATATTGCATATTACTGTGTTTATTTGTTTTATCAAGCTTCTAACTTTTGGGGTTTTATTAACCTTCTGCAGTCTATTTCTCTAACTGATCTTGATATATCTGTCTTTGTCTATTAAATCAAGCAACTCTTTTCTTAATTCATTTTCTTCCCTACTGAGGGCACATCCCTTATTTTCCATGTCCTGCAGGCATTTTATAGAAAGTTCTATAGCACTTTCCTGTGTCACAGTGATTCTCTTCAATTTCATCCTGTGTCATCTGTTGATGTTCTTCGTGTTTCACTGTTGCAGTCATCACACTTGGGTTATCCTGCCAGGGGTAGCCCTCAGTCAGCCCGAATACCAGAGGATTAGTATTTCTGCGTCAGTTGCTGTCGCTCCAGGACTGACATCAGGTCATCAGTGGTATAAAATCAGGCAGCCGACGGCATTACATCAGTCTTTCTTGCCGAGGAGCCCAAAGCAGAAGCAGTTCGTACGAGTGCCGGTCGGCCGCTACCTGAGTTTTTCATTTCCGAAATTGAAGTTGAAGTCTTCTAAAGCTAAGTACCCCATTGGGGATCCTTTCTTCTTGCTCTAACCAATGTCAGAAAAAGTTAACAATTGTCTCACCTGTGGAAACAAATACCACACTGAGATTTCCATTATTACTGTGTCACCTGTTTAGGTCCAGACCACGACATCCCTCGCTGTCAGTGTTGTGCCTTGTTCAATGCCAGAACTATACATCGCCAGGCCCTTATTGTAGCTAAATATTTTCGTTCTCGATCTCCGTATTCCAAAATGGCTCCGGTAAGCCATCCGACTACTAATCTTATGAAAAAACGTAAGGATAAAGACAGAGACAGACCACACAGGTCCAAAACTGCCAACGATGCTTCCATTAAACTAGTTGCCAGTTTGCCGGTCCTCAGTGAGGCACTTTCGCAGCCCCTGATGTCTGCTTCTGTGGATTCGCAGGCAGCTACCGAGACCCGTTCGGAGTCCGGTATGCCACGAGACTCTTCTTTGACTACAGATCCTGCAGCTGTCTCTACCTTGGATGGGTCCGGAGCCACTGAGCAGGCATCGGCTTCTGAGGAAGTTCTACGCACTACTGATATTTGACACAAACCGACGACTTTTTTCACGTCTTCAATTCTTTCTAAAACTACCGAGTTTCTACAGCCAAAAGTAGGAACTACGCAAAAAAAAAAAAAAAAACGGCGACCCAAGCTCAAGCTTCCTTGACTCAATCCCAAATGCTTAAAATGGCGGAAGACCTTATCATGCTTATTAGGGGAAGCCAGCCTACCTCTTCTAAACGAAAAAGAGACTTGTCCCCAACAGTTTTATTTGATCAGGAGTCCAATGACTCTGAAGTTTCTGAATATGAAGACATGCCCTTGTCTGCTTATGAGGATTCAGATGCAGAAGAATCCATTCCTTCTGCCTCTCTTCCAGAGGATTTTTCTTTTGCTGAAACCCTACATACTTTTAGAGGGCATTTCCAATGGGAATGTCAGGACTATTCTCAGTCCAAAAAGAGACTCAGGGAATTTTTAGATTTACCACAGCACATACCTTTAGCTATTCCTCCTGTCCTGGATGTCGTGGATGATGTTTTCATGGAATCCAATTTAACTCCTGACAACCTCCCACCTGCTCCCAGAAAACCTGACAGGTATTACAGAGTCCCTGACTCACACAAATTTCTTTTCAGAAATCCTACTGTTGACCCAGAGGTCATCTCTCAAGGACCTAAGGGAATGAAAGCAACCACAGCTAAGAATCCCACCCCTTTTGATAGGGATTCCCGAGCTTTAGACAGATGGTGTAAAACAGTATACACCTCTGCAACTCTTAAAGTTAGGGCACTAAATTGTCAGTCCCACATGCTGAAATACCAGCAACATACAATGGAACTCCTTAAACAAAAAATATCTACCTTTCCAGCTTGTGCAGAAAATAAATAATTACAGGAGCTTATGCATTCTACAAGCCAAGTTAATAAACACACCTTGCAACGTGGCTTTGATGCCCTAGAAGCATCCTGCAGGGCAGCAGTCACAGGTTCTGTACTTAGAGGGCATGCTTTGCTTAAGCAACAGACCTTGCCAGACCATGTAAAATCAAAACTATTGGATGAACCACTGAACAAAGACAATTTGTTTGGCACCAAGGCAGAAGAGGTTTTAAAAAAGATGGAAGAAAAGGCTAAATCTATGCAGACAGTTAAATACTTCTTGCAAGTCCAGCCTCCGAGGTTCAGTAGTCATTGCCCCTCCAAGCACTGGTCCTTTCCAGCCCCCTCAAGGCCAGCTCAGACAAGACCTAGGGGAAGTAGACTTCCCCATCAACAGTCCCAGGGAATGCAGAGATCTAAGCACTGGAGTTCCTCCACTTCAAAAACAGGGAGTGCTAAGCCACCCCCTTATGGAAAAAAAACTCACAATGACTTTTCAACTCCACCCATTACCTCTGCCCACCTGCTTGTGCCCCTAGGAGGAAAACTTGCCTAAAATGCAAAAAACTGGGACTCCATCACCAGCGACCGATGGGTACTCAACATGGTGTCCCAGGGATACAAATTTTATTTCCACACACTGCCAACCCCAAAAGGGTTCCCAGATCTTCCTCCAAACCAGTGTGCAGAGGCACAAAACCAAGTTTATTTCCTGTTCTCCATGAGGGCAATACAGCCTGTTCCTGCAGACCAGATAGGCCAAGGTTTCTATTCCAGACTTTTCCTGGTACCCAGAAAAGAGGGCACCTGGTGCCCAATCCTCAATCTGTTAATTCTAAACACCTTTCTGGTGATACCAAAATTCAAAATGCTCACCCTCCAGCAGCTTCTATTACACGTCCCAATCAGGGATTCTTGCAGGAAATATCAAAGTTTCAGGGCAGGATCTATGCACTTTCAGTTCTCTGTGCTTCCCTTTGGCTTATTCACTGCTCCCAAAGTTTTGACAAAATGCCTGGCTCCTGCCATTGCTTTTTGAAGACAAAGGAATATTCAAATTTACCCATACTTAGACAACTGCCTGATTCAGGCAGATAGTCAGGAAAAGAGGAAAAGCTGTTGCAGCAATTGACCTTTGTAAAGGACCTACTGACCTCCCTGGGGTACACTATAAATGAAAATAAATCCAAACTAGTCCACACTCAAAAAATTGTATTCCTGGGAGCAAGCCTGGACACAGCATCCCAGATGGCATTCCTTACACCAGAAAAACAAGCCTATCTGACAGGCTACTTCTCCTAACTAGCCCCCAGAACCCAGTTATCCACAAGGAAAATCCTGCAAGCTCTAGGACTCATGGCTTCCTGCATTCTACCCATTCCATATGCCAGACTGCATATGAGGAAACTTCAGTGGTACTTAAAATGCCTTTGGTGCCAACACTCACAGGACTTGGAAACTATCATACCTATGATACCTTGTCTAAGGAAAGATTTTCTTTGGTGGGCAGTAGCATTCAACCACAACAAGGGCCTTCCTATTTCACAAACCCATGACACCCAGACCCTAACCACAGATGCATCAGATTATGCCTGGGGTGCACACCTGGATGGCAGGTGCATTCAGGGCCACTGCTGCCCAAAGCAAATACATCTGCACATCAACCAAAAAGAGATGCTAGCTGTTCAGCATGCTCTGACAGCTTTCAGACCCCTACTCTCTCCGGGGCCTCTACTAATTAAAACATCAACAAGCAGAGAAGAACTCACTCATCCACTCTGCAGGCTAGCCATGACCCTTTGGCTCTCGGCTTCAGCTATGCAAATTCACCTGCTAGCACAATTCCTGCCAGGCTCCCAAAACTCTCTGGCAGACAACTTAAGCAGAAATCTCCTAGACCCACACAAGTGGCAACTAAACCACAGCACCTTCAACCTGGTAATCCAGAAATGGGGCACTCTGAAGGTGGACCTATTTGCCTCCCACAACAACCACCAGCTCAGCAAATTCTGCACCAGGGAACCTCACAGCAGGGCCTGCAAAGAGGATGCCCTATCTTTCCAATGGATAAACCTCTCGATCGATGCATTTCCCCCCTCTGCCTCTTTTTACAAGGGTACTACTCAAAATAAGGGAGGAAAAACCAAGAGCAATCTTGATTGCCCCAGACTGGCCATGCCATTTCTGGTACCCACCGCTGCACAGTCTGTCACCCCTGCCTTCATGGCACCTACCTCAGATCCCAACTCTCCTGACCCAGCAGAATGGAGAATTCATGCATAAACAATTGCCGACCCTGAACCTGGCAGCCTGGCTTATTCCCTGACCTCTCCTCCAGTTGCCAGCCTAAGCAAGAAGTCCTGGATGTTATACGTGAGGCCAGACATCCCAGCACTAGAAAATCCTATGCTGACAAGTGGAAAAGGTATTGCACCTGGATCCAGGCTAAAGGAGCTGAAACATCACAGCCCTCCCTACCTCTCATCCTGGATTACCTAGCAGACCTGCTTCACAGAGGCCTATCCTTCTCTTCTATTAAAATCCATGCCTCTGCCATCTCTGCTCATTACAGCACAGAGCCACCTCTCTTTTCCCACCCTCTCATCAAACAGTTCCTAAGAGGGACTAACAATTTATGGCCATCCAGAAGAGCTCCTACCCCAGCTTGGGACCTTAACTTTGTGTTGGAAAAGCAAACACTATCCCCTTTGAGCCTGTAGGTTCAGCAGAGTTAAAATATCTTTCTTGGAAAACAGCCTTGCTTCTGGCCATCACTTCAACTCGAAGAGTTTAAGAGCTCCAAGCACTCATGGTTGTGCAGCCCTTCATTATTTTTCATGCTGACAGGGTCTCCCTCAGGACTAACCCAACTTTCATGCCTAAAGTTAAAGTGGTGTCCAGTGACTCTTAACTAATCTATTCATTTGCCCACCTTTTTCCCTTAGCCTCAAAATAAGGGGGAAAGGATTCTGCATTCTCTAGATGTGCACAGACAACTCAGATTCTACCTGGATAGGACTAAGCCCTTTAGGAAAACTGACCAATTACTAGTCAGCTTTGCAGCAAGGGCAGAGGGCAAGACCATATCCAAACAAACCATCTCTAAATGGATAGCAAACTGTATCCATTTCTGTTACAAACACCAGGGGAAACCACCCCCTAAGGGGGTCAGGACACATTCCATAAGGGCAGCCTCTACCTCTGCAGCTTTTCTCAGAGGGTCCCTACCAGGGACATCCTGGAGGCTGCAACATGGAGTTCTGTTCATACCTTCACCAAGCATTACCACCTGCCTATCTTCTCCAAATTCATGGCAGGCTTTGCAACCGCAGTCTTGCAGGGCATCCTAGCCAACCCCAACTCTTCTTGACTGCCTCCACCCTTTTCTTCAGCTTTGAGAATCAACCCAAGTGTGATGACTGCAACAGTGAAACACGAAGAACATAGTACAGTTGTGTACACTTACCATAAATGTAGATGTTCGAATGTATTCACTGTTGCAGTCCTGGTTTCCCACCCTCCATCCCCCCTGTCTCTCTCCCTCTCTCTTCCTCACCCTTTACAGGGATTGTTGATATTTACTTTTTACTGGTGATGTTCTTTCACCATAACCTAGCTCCCTATTTGGGGGCTCCTGACATTTGGGCAAGAAAAACTGATGTAATGGCGTCGGCTGCCTGATTTCATACCACTGACGACCTGACGTCAGTCCTGGAGTGACAGCAACCGATGCAGAAATACTAAGCCTCTGTTATTCAGGCCGTCTGAGGGCTACCCCTGGCAGGATAACCCAAGTGTGATGCCTGCAACAGTAAATACACTTGAACATCTACATTTATGGTAAGTGTACACAACTGTACTTTCTGCCATATGGGAACTCACTGGCCTATCACTCCTCAACACTGACTGCATCAGTTTCCACAGTTTCCTGTTCCTTTCCTTGCTTTCTAGCTTCAAATGAACATTTATACTAGTTTCCTGTGGAAGGCTCCACAATATATCTTGATATGGCACCTGACCAATTGCTTCCTGTTCCACTTATTTTCCCTTAATTTGGATATCCATTACTCTATCCTGTTGTGGTGCTTTCTGTATTCGATTTGCTACACTGAATCCTTCTCTTTGCAGCTGTTCCATAACCTCAGTTTCTATTTCTTTGACTTCTCCATTACTAATCTCTTTTTCTACTTTTCCTCTTAGTCTTCTTCTTTTTTTTTTGTATTGTAAAGTTTTCCATATCCGGATTCCTTTCCCTATATTTTTCTTTAAATATCTTTGGTGCTGCTCTGTTTGCATTGGTTAGTTTTGCTTTCTCCTTTGCATAAATATTACACCATATTATATCTCTTTTTCTTTCCCCTGTCCATATTTCTTCTTCACGTGTCTCCTGATCTTATTGCTTTTCCTTATTCTGGGGACTCACTCCATCATGCTGTGATGTAATCTGTTTTAGACCTTC
This sequence comes from Protopterus annectens, assembly GCF_019279795.1. Lineage (NCBI taxonomy): Eukaryota > Metazoa > Chordata > Ceratodontiformes > Protopteridae > Protopterus > Protopterus annectens. The sequence continues at coordinate 515,715,866 of NC_056734.1, read as the reverse complement.
TACATTAAATCCTTCACTTTGCAGGCACTCCAAAACATCAACTTCTATTTCTTTACCTTCTGTTTTACTAATCGTCTTTTCTACATTACATCTTTGTGCTATTAATATTTTTATTGTGAAATTTTCCATATCTGGATGCCTTTGCTTGTATTTCTGTTCAAATATCTTTGAGACTGCCTTCTCTGTATTAGTTAACTTGGCTTTCTCCTTTGCATAAATATTGCACCATATCAAATCTCTCTTTCTTTCCCATATCCATTTTTCTTTTTTATATTTTTCAAATATCTCTAGGTTTTGTTGCTTATATTTTCTCACTTCCTCAGATGCTTCTTTTTCCAAACAGATCAAAATTTCTTGATCTATATACTGTGTTTCAAAAATCTGTTGTATTAATGAATGCAAATTTTTATTTGAAGCTTCTGACAGTTTTTACTGTAAAAGTATTTTTCTTTCCTCTAATTTTTCTCTTAATTGTTTTGTATATCTTGTGTCTGGTAATTCTGGGCCTTTTACATAATAGTAACAATACATAATTTTGTTCTTTTCTCAATAGTCCACTCTATCATCTTTATGGCTCTTCTTTGGCCAATCAATTTTTGTTGTTTTTATGGACTGCTACTTCTGTCTACAACAGAGGGGCTATCCTTCCCCTGAGCCTGGCCTGGCCCCATTGTAGGAATGTTTCCGTATTTTGAGGATTCTACACTGTCAGTTTTTCCAGTCCTGGCACCAGTGCTCCTACCAGGATTGGGCACATTTTCATCCTGGGTCTTGTGCACCCAGCTATCATTTTTTATTTTTCATTTACTTCTTTCCATGATATATACTATATAAATACAGTCTATATATCAGTGTCGCCTTGGTGAGATTTTGTGAAAAACAGGGTCCACCTTGCAAAGGTACTCACCAAGACTTGAGGATGAATTCAGTTTCAACAATACTACTCTCCTTTGCTTGATGACTTTTCACCTCTCCATCAGGACCCATTTCTGTCACTGTATGGCGTGTGGAATGTCTGACATGGCTAGCAGAGCATGGGCCATAAAAGTGACATCTGCATGCACCAGTACTCAGAACTGAGTGCCCCAGTCGGAACCAGTCCTAATAAAGGTAATGGCAGTCCTGTGCCATCCAAAAAGGGAGCTGCTATATAATAGGAGGGGAAGGTGGGTGGGAAGGTATACTGCAACATGAAAGAGTAGAACATCTATGGTTATGGTAAGATTTTACACAAGTTTTCTATGTCCTTCTATTCACATATTGCAGTATTCTGCACATATGGGTGAGTGCCAAAGCACACTGTGAGGAAGGGTGAGGTGGCCTAGTAGAATTCTCCAGGAATCCATGTAGGATAGCCCTAGAACATCCAGCTCTGGCCCTAGAAATGTGGTCTAACTTGTAATGTTTGGTGAAGGTATGCACAGAAGATCAAGTGGCTGCCCTGGTGAAGTTTGCTTTGACAGGACCTTGCAGGGACTTACTGTGGTGCTTGTAGAAGAAGGTAATAGCCCTGGAAATCCATGTTGAAATTGTTTGTTTAGATATGGCCCTGAGGTGGAAAGAGATAAACAGTTGGTCTACCTGTCTGATGGATCTGGTTTTGTGCAGATAGAATCTGAGTTGTCTGTGCACATCCAGGGAATGAAGTACTCTCTCACTGTCTCCTTGTGGATTGGGAAAGAAGGTGGGCAGGTGGATGGCTTGATTTAAGGAAAGGTCATTAACCACCTTGGGCATGAAGGAAGGGTTAGTTCTAAGAGTTATCCTGTCTGTGTGGAATACTAAGAGTGGAACAGCCATGAGAGCCTGCAACTCTGACACCCTCCTAGCCGAGGTAAAGGCCGTGAGGAGGACAGTCTTCCATGCGCAATGTTTTAGGGAAGCTTTGGCAGCTGGCTCGAATGGGGGGAGTGTGAGTTTCTCTAAAACATAGTCCAGGTCCCATGGAGGGGGGGGGTTCCTTAGTGGCCTGAAATGAAACACCCCCTTAGCTGGTAGTCTGGAAGATAAGGGGGGGGGTCCAGAGGAAGACATGCAGAAATGGCAGACAAATGGGTCTTAGCGGATGAGAATGCTAACCCTGTCTGCAATAGTTCACACAGGCAAGACAGTACTAGAGGAATCTCGCTTTGTAGTGGGTTGAACTGCCTTTTGAGACACCATATCTTTTCCACTTTGATAGGTAAGATTTCCTGGTATTAGGTTTCCTGGCCTCCTGTAGGACACTGAGCATGTCTTCATTGTAAAGGTGTCTGAAAGGGATCAGACTCATATCACCCACAGAGTGAGGTGTGAAGAAATTGCCACTGTTTGTGGATTTGGGTTCCCTTGTGCTGTGTGAAAAGGTACCCTGTGAGGGGTAGCTTGTGGTGATTGCCCTTGGGTAGTTGTAAGAGGAGGGGAACCAATGTTGTCTTGGCCAATAGGGAGTCACCAGCAAGATTTTTGGTCTGTCCTGCTGGATCTTCAGCAGGACCTTTTGAACAAGAGGGAAGGGGTATGCATAGAGAAACATCCCCTTCCAGGAAATTGAAAAGGCATCGCCTGTGGTTCTGGTAGTGTAGTGCAGAAGAAAGGAAGTTGCCTGTTGATGGAGGAGGCAAACATGTCTATTTCAGGTGTACCCCCCGGTGGACCAGGTCCAGGAAGACATCCTTGTGAAGCATCCATTCATGTGCCTTCATCATGGATCTTCTTAGGAAGTCTGCCTGATAATTCTGTAGGGAAGGTATGTATATGACTTGTAAGGTCACTCCCTGGAAGATGGCCATTTCCACACCAGGAGAACTAGTCTGCAAAGCAAATAAGATTTGGTCCCCCTTTGCTTGTTGAGATTCCACAGCACTGTGGTATTACCTGTGAACATTTTTAGGGGTCCTGGTTGAAGTTTGGTTTAGAAGGCCCACAGAGCCAGTAATATTGCCCTCACTTCTTGGATATTGATCTGCTCTTTCCTGTGTGGCACTAGCCACACTCCCTGCACTTTCAGGTGCCCCAGAGTTGCTCCACAGCCTAAGTCTAAGGCATCTATGTACATGGAATGCTTTGGTTGGGGTGGTTGGAGGGGAAGACCCAGGTTGAGGGTCTCCTGCTTCAACCACCAATGTAGCTCCTGTTTGAGACAGGGCAGGAGGGGTAGCCTGTACTCGAGGGGTGAGAGTGCTACATCCAGACTGACCTGAGGTACCACTGTAGTTTCCTCATGTGGAGTCTTGCTAAAGTTAGCATGGGTATAGTGGACGCCATGTAGCCCAGGAGCTTGAGGTATGCCTTGCGGTCATCTGTGTGGTGTGAATAGCCAAAAGTAGGTATTGTGTCAGGTTTTCTACCTTTTGGGGTGGAGGTTAGGCTTTCATGATGTCTGTACGGGTCCTGCATCCCAAGAAGACTATCTCTTGAGTAGCTTCCAGTTGGGATTTGAGGAAATTGATCTGAAATTCCAGGGACTGCAGGAGAGTAATGGCAACTTGCAAGTGTTGCAGGAGGGTCTGTTTGCAGTCTGCCTGAATGAGCAGGTTGTCCAAATAAGGAAATATCTGGATTCCTTTTGTCCTGCAGAGAGCAATAACTGGAGCCAGACATTTGGTGAAGATTGTGGGTGCAGTGGAAAAGCCCAAACAGCAAGGCAGAGAATTGAAAGTGAGAAGAGCCCACAGAGAACCTCAGGTATTTCCTAAAACTGGGCCTTATAGGAATGTGAAAGTAAGCATCCTTGATGTCTAAGGTGGCCATGAACCCTTGAGGGAGGAGGAGAGGGAAGAGACTTGACAAGGTAAGCATCCTGAATGTTGGTACCTGCACAAAAAGGTTGACAAGAGATGTCCAGAATTGGCCTCCAGGGACCGTCCTTTCTTGGAACCAGGAAAATCCTGGAGTAGAAGCCCCTTCCCATAGCAGACTGAGGAAATATTTGAATGGTGCCTTGAGTCATTAGGTTGTCTAGCACTGGTTGTAATTGGGAGAGCTGTTCTTTTGGGGGCTGTGGGATTTCCTTCCTCTTTGCTGAAATGAGCCAGGTCATGAAGTACTCATCTCTTATTATAGAAAGAGGGATAGAGAGAGGTGGTAGGGGATCCAAGGTTGGCAGGTAGTCACACACTTGACTTGAAAGGAGGCCCCTGATTGGTAGATGGGGTGGCTCTGGTAGGAGTGGGTTGCTTCCTTGAGGTTTTCCTAGGCCTAGAAGAGATGGCTGGTCGAGAGTGTTTTTTGATAAATTGAGTTTTGGCTGGATAATTCCTCCAAAATTTTGGAACTGGGGAAACCAGCAGGTGTTTTAAATCTTGCATCACTTTCCCCCTTTGTTGTAAAGATTTGAATAAGTCTGCAACTTTTTCTCCGTTGTCCAAAGGAGCATCTACAAGCTTAGCTCTGAAATCATCTGATATGGGTTGGAGACATAGCCAAGAATACCTTCTTA